>NC_059200.1:18229623-18529623 GCF_020615455.1 Coregonus clupeaformis | reverse complement strand
GTTCTCCTGTCCTCCTCTCCTCTCCCCTCTCCTCCTCCTCATGTCCTCTCCTCCTATCCTCTCCTTCCCTCCTGTCCTGTCCTCTCCTTCCCTCCTGTCCTGTTCTCTCCCCTCTCTTCCCTATGTCCTCTCCTCCTCTCTGCTCACTGGGATTCCTTAATGCCTGGTGGTGATTCACTCTGCAGTGTCAGGCTCTGTGTTTCTGGAACAGTGGCAGTAACTCTATCCTTCCCAGACAGAGATCTGAATCACAGTAGCCCAGGGAACCAGGGCTTCTAAAGGGAAAAGCACAGGTGCTGATGTCAGCCTTTTATCTCGCTGACCTGAATGAATGAGTGGGTAGCAGGAGTTTTACAACAACAGGATGTGAATGAGTGGTAAGTGGAATGAGTGGGTAGCTAGGATTTTACAACAGTAGCAGAATAAGGCTTTTACTAGACTGGCAAGATCCAATCACCACATGTTTCTAACTGGTTTGACACACTTTCCTAGGAAGCATGTGTAGGTTGCAGATCTGCGTTCATATAGTATTTGAAATCTTTCAAAGTACTTTGAGTGTTTGCTCTAGCCTACCTGGAGTGCCAGGTGGGTGGTGGTTGCACTTTTGAGACTACTCTATTGGTTCCATTGCACCATGCAAGCTCAATTACGTGCATCTTAAGTATTTGACCCAGGTCTGGTGCAAAGTTAATTTTGCATACTAAAGTCTTGCATAGTTCATTTTGTTTCGGTATGTTGCATTGAAAGTGGCTAATATTGCGTTGATTCAATCACAATTCCCACAGTAAAGGGAAACGTTGATAGTGTTAACTAACGGGGAAAACTCTAGAAAGTTGTGTGAAGTTGAATCTCGTTGGCTGATATTTATTCTGCATGGCAGTCCTGGGGGAGCTGCACGCAGCTTAGAGGGAACATTGATTGTTGGTTCATTATACGGCAGCAAAATGTGTTTTATTTGTACTTTTTGAAATGTAGGCCAATGTCTTAAATGCAGTAAAGAGTGCGATATAGCTCCATGTTGCTCCGTAAGGCTTATCAAAATAGTTATTGTTAGTAATGACAAAGAAAAGGGTTACTGTTGCTAATGACAAAGAAAATAGTTACTGTTGCTAATGACAAAGAAAAGGGTTACTGTTGCTAATGACAAAGAAAATAGTTACTGTTGCTAATGACAAAGAAAAGGGTTACTGTTGCTAATGACAAAGAAAATAGTTGCTGTTGCTAATGACCAAGAGAAGGGTGACTGTTGCTAATGACAAAGAAAATAGGTACTGTTGCTAATGACCAAGAAAAGGGTTACTGTTGCTAATGACAAAGAAAAGGGTTACTGTTGCTAATGACAAAGAAAATAGTTACTGTTGCTAATGACAAAGAAAAGGGTTAATATAGTGTTGCTAATGACAAATAAAAGGGTTAGTGTTGCTAATGACAAAGAAAAGGGTTACTGTTGATAATGATAAAGAAAATAGTGTTAGTAATAAAGGGTAGTGTTAGTAATAAAGGGTGGTAATAAAGGGTGAGTGTTAGTAATAAAGGGTGGTAATAAAGGGTGAGTGTTGGTGATAAAGGGTGAGTGTTGGTGATAAAGGGTGAGTGTTGGTGGTACAGGGTGAGTGTTGGTGGTACAGGGTGAGTGTTGGTGGTACAGGGTGAGTGTTGGTGAAACAGGGTGAGTGTCGGTGGTACAGGGTGAGTATCGGTGGTACAGGGTGAGTGTCGGTGGTGCAGGGTGAGTGTCGGTGGTGCAGGGTGAGTGTCGGTGGTGCAGGGTGAGTGTCGGTGGTGCTGGGTGAGTGTCGGTGGTGCAGGGTGAGTGTCGGTGGTGCAGGGTGAGTGTCGGTGGTGCAGGGTGAGTGTCGGTGGTGCAGGGTGAGTGTCGGTGGTACAGGGTGAGTGTCGGTGGTACAGGGTGAGTGTCGGTGGTACAGGGTGAGTGTCGGTGGTACAGGGTGAGTGTCGGTGGTACAGGGTGAGTGTCGGTGGTACAGGGTGAGTGTCGGTGGTACAGGGTGAGTGTCGGTGGTACAGGGTGAGTGTCGGTGGTACAGGGTGAGTGTTAGTAATGACAAAGAAAAGCATTGAAGGAAGGAAGAAAGATTAAGAAAGAGTTATTTGGCATGACTGTGTCTGTAACCTGCTAGATTAGTCAGTCACACTATTTCTCCTTGACATTGGCTGAGTGGGTGGGTAGTGTTAACTCACTTTGCGTTCCCCTCTCTTTGTGTGAGTTGGTACACGGCCGTCATTAACACCTGTGGTGCTAGTCAGATCTATCTCACATGATATTCAAAGAAAAGAAAGCTTAACAATGTTGATTGTCTTTCTGCAATCATTGATTATGGTTAATCTAAGACTGCTAAAACAATATCAGATCTCTCATTTGAAAGCTTTTTATTCAGCTGTTTATCTACTACTTTCTCTTCTTCTTGACTCGCGTCACTCTCAACCCGTAATCCAATCAAACAATGATCATCCACAACTATAATCCACCCACGGTAATCTGATTCCATGTGCCCGTTACCTCACCTTTCCTCCTGTGTGGTCAGCTGCTTTGGGTATCCTCCACAACTCCTGTCCCTATCATCACAGGAGTCTATCCCCCCTGACCCTCGCTTCACTCCTCACCCCACTGTCCCCCACCTCAACCTCTGGGCAGTCTGACTCTAAAGTAACCTCCTTCCCCGTGTCGGTCTTTCCTGCTCCTCCACACATCACCCACCTGACCCCCCTGCCTCACCCTCACTGGTCAAATCTGTCCCTGCCTCAGTCTCACTGGTCATATATGTCCCTGACCCCTGCCTCAGCCTCACTGGTCATATCTATCCCTGACCCCTGCCTCAGCATCACTGGTCATACATGTCCCTGACCCCTGCCTCAGCCCCCCCCACCCCCTAAAGTGTGTGCCTCCCTCTAAAGAAGGCTGTGTTCTACCAGCAGAGCTCCCAGACCAGAAGAACCAGAGCTCAAACAGTCACTGGAGTTGAGGAGCCCATGGTAATGTTGTCCCATTCTACATACTGTACATATATCTACCTGCTGTGCATCAGTGCACCTCTCTGCCATATGAATACCCTCTCTCTCTCTGCACCGTTTTAGTTTTGTCCCCCTCCCTCCCAACAAAACGTTATGTATCAAGCTGGTGTTCAGTCCCACACGTGGTTAAGAAGATAGGACTTGTAATGACTAGACCACCTGTTTCCCCTCCTGCTTCTGTGTTGTGACCCCTCAATGGGAGAGTTCAACTCACTTACCAAGTCAATAAGTGCACACGTTTCTTCACATGGAGTTCAGTGGCTGTGAATGTGTATTTGTAGTTGTCCATGTATGTGCGTGTGGTTGTGTTTGTGTGTTTGTGCTGCTCCCTCGATATGTCCACACATCATCACCTGCTGGGATTTATTTTCATCTGTAATAAGCAGTTTGAGTGTGTCTATACTATATATGTTAGGTTGTATGTAAGGTTTGAGTGTGTCTATACTATATATGTTAGGTTGTATGTTAGGTTTGAGTGTGTCTATACTATATATGTTAGGTTGTATGTTAGGTTTGAGTGTGTCTATACTATATATGTTAGGTTGTACATGTTTAAGGTTTGAGTGTGTCTATACTATATATGTTAGTTTGTACATGTTTAAGGTTTGAGTGTGTCTATACTATATATGTTAGTTTGTACATGTTTAAGGTTTGAGTGTGTCTATACTATATATGTTAGTTTGTACATGTTTAAGGTTTGAGTGTGTCTATACTATATATGTTAGGTTGTACATGTTTAAGGTTTGAGTGTGTCTATACTATATATGTTAGTTTGTACATGTTTAAGGTTTGAGTGTGTCTATACTATATATGTTAGGTTGTACATGTTTAAGGTTTGAGTGTGTCTATACTATATATGTTAGGTTGTATGTAAGGTTTGAGTGAGTCTTACTATATACAGTGCATTCGGAAAGTATTCAGACCCCTTTTTCCACATTTTGTTACGTTACAGCCTTATTCTAAAATTGATTAAACATTACCTTTTTTTCGCTCATCAATCTACACACAATACCCCTGTATTTGGGGAGTTTCTCCCATTCTTCTCTGCAGATCCTCTTAAGCTCTGTCAGGTTGGATGGGGAGCGTTGCTGCACAGCTATTTTCAGTTCTCTCCAGAGATGTTTGATCGGGTTCAAGTCCGGGCTCTGGCTGGGCCACTCAAGGACATTCTGAAGCCACGCCTGCGTTGTCCTGTTGGAAGGTGAACCTTCGCCCTATTCTAAGGGTCCTGAGCGCTCTGGAGCAGGTTTTCATCAAGGATCTCTCTGTACTTTTGCTCCGTTCATCTTTCCCTCGATCCTGACTAGTCTCCCTGCCACTGAAAAACATCCCCACAGCATGATGCTGCCACCACCATGCTTCACCGTAGGTTTCCTCCAGATGTGACACTTGGCACTCAGGCCAAAGAGTTCAATCTTGGTTTCATCAGACCAGAGAATCTTGTTTCTCATGGTCTGAGAGTCCTTTAGGTGTCTTGGCAAACTCCAAGCGGGCTGTCATGTGCCTTTTACTGAGGAGTGGCTTCCGTCTGGCCACTCTACCATAAAGGCCTAATTGGTGGAGTGTTGCAGAGATGGTTGTCCTTCTGGAAGGTTCTCCCATCTCCACAGAGGAACTCTGGAGCTCTGTCAGAGTGACCATTGGGTTCTTGGTCACCTCCCTGACCAAGGCCCTTCTCCCCAGATGTATCAGTTTGGCCAGGCGGCCAGCTCTAGATAGTCTTGGTGGTTCCAAACTTCTTCCATTTAAGAATGATGGAGGCCACTGTGTTCTTGGGGACCTTCAATGCTGCAGACATTTTTGGTACCCTTCCCCAGATCTGCCTCGACACAATCCGGTCTCGGAGCTCTACGGACAATTCCTTCGACCTCATGGCTTGTTTTTTGCTCTGACATGCACTGTCAACTGTGGGATCTTATATATTGAATATACCACAGGTGGACTCCAATCAAGTTGCTGAAACATCTCAAGGATGATCAATGGAAACAGGATGCAGCTGAGCTCAATTTCAAGGCTCATAGCAAAGGGTCTGAATACTTATGCAAAGAATTCTAAACCTGTTTTCGCTTTGTCATTATGGGGTATTGTATGTAGATTGATGAGGGAAAAAATTATTTTATCAATTTTAGAGTAAGGCTGTAACGTAACAAAACTCAAGTGGTCTGAATAATTTCCGAATGCACTGTATGTTAGGTTGTATGTATGTATGTTTGAGTCAGTCAGTCTTACTATAATAATAATAATATGCCATTTAGCAGACGCTTTTATCCAAAGCGACTTACAGTCATGCGTGCATACATTTTTACGTATGGGTGGTCCCGGGGATCGAACCCACTACCCTGGCGTTACAAGCGCCATGCTCTACCAATTGAGCTACAAAGGACCTTTACATGTTAGGTTGTATGTCAGGTTTGAAAGCTGTTCTATGTGGTTTGTTTGTCATTGTGTGTTTTTTTTTTTCTAAAGCTGTCCTGCTTCTGCTGGCCTGCTTCTGTGAGTTTCTGAGGAGCAGCAGTATTGTAGTACAATAGTACTCTGCTACGTGTTGTACTGCAGTACTGTTTTTAGTCAATAAGCCACTCCCACTGTTTCTATATTTCTTATCAATGTGTAAAAAAATGCAGTTTGCACAAACAGTTTCTTCCAGGTGGCCATATTGTCCGGCGTGATTAACTTGCTGTTTTGCTTCTCTTTGCTTGGTTCAATCTCAGTCGGCAGCCTATGCCCTGACCACACCAGGCCTGCCTCCGGGATGGGAGGAGAGGAAGGATGCCAAGGGACGCACGTATTACGTCAACCATAACAACCGCTGCACCACCTGGACCAAGCCTATCCTACAGGTACAGAGAGGCCTCACCTGGGGCACAGAGAGACTGCATGGGCCTGGGCTGACTCCTCCACGTCGCTCTCCTCCTCCTCCCCTCTCCTGTCCTCATTCCGTTAGGGCGTTTCTCTGGGCCTGGGTACAACCTCCACTGTTCTCTTTGTCCCCCCACCTTCCTCTTGTCCTGTCTTAAAGTGTGGGTGCATGTCTTACTCTAGGTCTTACTCTAGGTCTTACTCTTACTCTAGGTCTTACTCTAGGTGCGTTCCTTCACTGGTCACCTTGAGTTTGTGTCCCGCTCTTCCTCCTCTCCTCCTCTCTTCTTTGTTCCTCCTCTCTCTCTTCCTCTCCTCCTCTCTCCCTCTCCCCTCCTCTCTCCCTCCTATCTTTCTCCCTCCTCTCTCCCTCCTCTCCTCCTCTCTTCCTCCCTCTATTCCTCCTCTCTCCCTCCTCTCTCCCTCCTCTCTTTCTCCCTCATCTCTCCCTCCTCTCCTCCTCTCTTCCTCCCTCTATTCCTCCTCTCTCCCTCCTCTTTCTCCCTCCTCTCTCCCTCCTCTCCTCCTCTCTTCCTCCCTCTATTCATCCTCTCTCCCTCCTCTTTCTCCCTCCTCTTTCTCCCTCCTCTCTCCCTCCTCTCCTCCTCTCTTCCTCCCTCTATTCCTCCTCTCTCCCTCCTCTCTTTCTCCCTCCTCTCTCCCTCCTCTCCTCCTCTCTTCCTCCCTCTATTCCTCCTCTCTCCCTCCTCTTTCTCCCTCCTCTCTCCCTCCTCTCCTCCTCTCTTCCTCCCTCTATTCCTCTTCTTTCTCCCTCCTCTTTCTCCTCCTCTCTCCCTCTCCCCTCCTCTGTCCCTCCTCTCTTCCTCCCTCTATTCCTCCTCTCTCCCTCCTCTCTTTCTCCCTCCTCTCTCCCTCCTCTCTTCCTCCCTCTATTCCTCCTCTCTCCCTCCTCTCTCCCTCCTCTCTTTCTCCCTCCTCTCTCCCTCCTATCCTCCTCTCTTCCTCCCTCTATTCCTCCTCTCTCCCTCCTCTTTCTCTCTTCCTCCCTCTATTCCTCTTCTTTCTCCCTCCTCTTTCTCCTCCTCTCTCCCTCTCCCCTCCTCTCTCCCTCCTCTCTTCCTCCTCTCTCCCTCCTCTCTTCCTCCCTCTATTCCTCCTCTCTCCCTCCTCTCTTTCTCCCTCCTCTCTCCCTCCTCTCCTCCTCTCTTCCTCCCTCTATTCCTCCTCTCTCCCTCCTCTCTCCCTCCTCTCCTCCTCTCTTCCTCCCGCTATTCCTCTTCTTTCTCCCTCCTCTTTCTCCTCCTCTCTCCCTCTCTCCCTCCTCTCTTCCTCCCTCTATTCCTCCTCTCTCCCTCCTCTCTTTCTCCCTCCTCTCTCCCTCCTCTCTTCCTCCCTCTATTCCTCCTCTCTCCCTCCTCTCTCCCTCCTCTCTTTCTCCCTCCTCTCTCCCTCCTATCCTCCTCTCTTCCTCCCTCTATTCCTCCTCTCTCCCTCCTCTTTCTCTCTTCCTCCCTCTATTCCTCTTCTTTCTCCCTCCTCTTTCTCCTCCTCTCTCCCTCTCCCCTCCTCTCTCCCTCCTCTCTTCCTCCCTCTATTCCTCCTCTCTCCCTCCTCTCTTTCTCCCTCCTCTCTCCCTCCTCTACTCCTCTCTTCCTCCCTCTATTCCTCCTCTCTCCCTCCTCTTTCTCTCTTCCTCCCTCTATTCCTCTTCTTTCTCCCTCCTCTTTCTCCCTCCTCTTTCTCCTCCTCTCTCCCTCTCCCCTCCTCTCTCCCTCCTCTCTTCCTCCCTCTATTCCTCCTCTCTCCCTCCTCTCTTTCTCCCTCCTCTCTCCCTCCTCTCTTCCTCCCTCTATTCCTCCTCTCTCCCTCCTCTTTCTCCCTCCTCTCTCCCTCTCTCCCTCCTCTCTCCCTCCTCTCCTCCTCTCTTCCTCCCTCTCTCCCTCCTTTCTCCCTCCTCTTTCTCCTCCTCTCTCCCTCTCCCCTCCTCTCTCCCTCTCCCCTCCTCTCTCCCTCCTCTCCTCCTCTCTTCCTCCCTCTATTCCTCCTCTCTCCCTCCTCTCTTTCTCCTCTCTCCCTCCTCTCTTTCTCCCTCCTCTCTTTCTCCCTCCTCTCTTCCTCCCTCTATTCCTCCTCTCTCCCTCCTCTTTCTCCCTCCTCTCTTCCTCCTCTCTCCCTCCTCTCCTCCTCTCTCCCTCCTCTCTCCCTCCTCTCTTTCTCCCTCCTCTCTCCCTCCCTCCTCTCTTCCTCCCTCTCCTCCTCCTCTGCCAAATAGTAACTTGAGAAATGTGGATGTATTAAGTATTGATGAATGGGAGATTTGAGTGGAGATTGTAGTGGTTTGCACATATCTCAAGTTAGACTCTTATGAATGGTCTTTCCTCTGTCTGATCATCTCTTCCTTACTCTTTAACTTCCCTATAATGTAAACTGTCTATCACACAAAGCCTTGTTCCTCCTTCTACCTGTGTTAACTAAAAAGTCTCTCCTTGACAGCACACTGAAGATGAGGCGAGCACCTCTGACTCCGGGGCTGCAGCTGGAGCCGCCTCCACCTCTTCCTCAGCCGCCAACAACAACAGCCACCCGATTGAACCCCAAATACGCCGCCCCCGTAGCCTCAGTTCCCCTACTGTTACCCTGTCCACCCCCTTAGAGGTGAGATTATCCAGCCTGTCCTGTAGGACTTCCTTACTTTCTTTCTATCTATCTTCCTTCCTTCCTCTTCTTTGTTGGAGATGAGAGCGCACCACCACCACCCTACCCGCCCTCTAGACAACATCTCCTTTCTTTCCTCCCTTGTTCCGTCATCTCCTTTCCTCCCGTCTATCATTCTCATATCCTTCTACCTCTCCTCTCTCTTTCAGGTTCAGCCCTTCTTCCATCTCCTTTCCTCCCGTCTATCATTCTCATATCCTTCTACCTCTCCTCTCTCTTTCAGGTTCAGCCCTTCTTCCATCTCCTTTCCTCCCGTCTATCATTCTCATATCCTTCTACCTCTCCTCTCTCTTTCAGGTTCAGCCCTTCTTCCATCTCCCTTCCTTCCTCTAACATTCTCATGTCCTTTCAACTGCCTCTGTCTCTTTCAGGTTCAGCCCTTCTTCCATCTCCCTTCCTTCCTCTATCATTCTCATGTCCTTTCAACTGCCTCTGTCTCTTTCAGGTTCAGCCCTTCTTCCATCTCCCTTCCTTCCTCTATCATTCTCATGTCCTTTCAACTGCCTCTGTCTCTTTCAGGTTCAGTAACACTCTGCTGCCTTGCTGCCTGCCACTGTTCTCTGCTCCTCTCTTCCCTTGACCATTGTAATGCTATTTACCTCATTTACTCCTCATCTGCCAGTACTTTCACCACCTTCAGTTTAATCTTATGTTACGGTGTGAGAGCGTCTTTCATCTGAAGATCATTTTGAAGCGTACATTTAGTTTACAAACACCGCTACCTTCAGGCAATGTCATTCAATTCAGTAATCTGAATTTCATAATGGATTTCAATGGCTGAAATCTGACTCTGTTGAACCATGTGAGGCATGGCTTGGTTTAGCTGTGATCAGGGAAACATGTTTTCCCTTTTCTAATCCCCTCAACATATGATCTCTCCACCCAGAGTGAACTAAGGCTACATCCCAAATGGCAACCTATTCCCTACATAGTCCGTATTGGGTTCTGGTCCAAAAATTGGGCACTACATAGAGAACAGGGGGACATTTGGGACGTAGCTTATGCAATAAAAGCTTTTGTTTTTGTTCTCCATGTGACACATTTACCTGTGATTGGTCAAGGCTTTGTGACAATAGGGCACAGCCCAACTTTATTGGTTACATGATGCAATAAGCCAAAGTGCACCAGATGTAAGAAGAAAAAAAAAGAGGGAAATATTATGTGGTGGACCTGACGGCTCTGATGTGTGATTTGATAAAACCACACAACAGGGTTCTGTTACATCCCCTGTCTGTTAACCTCGCCCCCAGGCTATGGGTGGAAGGAAGTGTCTTAATTGAGCTTCCGGAAAATATAATCTGGTTCCCAGAGTCCACAACCACAGACGTGACAGTCTACACAGCCCATTGTTACATGTATCAACCTCATCTAAAAGTCGCGGACGTATGTCACAATAGATTGAGTGGCTCTGCTGCGTCACTGCTTTAATATCTGAAGCAAGCTTTAGGCTGGAAGGGAATGGGATGTGTGGGACAAAGCTCACCCTGTTATCTCTGTCTGTCATACCCTTTGTTAAGCCTTATTGTGGCATTGAATCATTTGTATACACTTTCTGAAAAGGGAAAGCAATATAGAATGGCTGAGAATAACATTTTATGATGCTTCTTAAGAGATGACAAATGGTGTCATATATTCTCAGTTCAATGTGTTGATAATACGCTTTCTGAGAACTCCGTGGCAGTGGAATGTGTTTTTCTAAGATTGTCTTTTTAACGATGTCTTTTGATTTCTGCCACCACTTGATTGAGAATGTTTTATTACCCATATACAGTTGAAGTCGGAAGTTTACATACACCTTAGCCAAATACATTTAAACTCAGTTTTTCACAATTCCTGACATTTAATCCTAGTAAAAATTCCCTGTCTTAGGTCAGTTAGGATCACCACTTTATTTTAAGAATGTGAAATGTCAGAATAATAGTAGAGAGAATGATTTATTTCAGCTTTTATTTCTTTCATCACATTCCCAGTGGGTCAGAAGTTTACATACACTCAATTAGTATTTGGTAGCATTGCCTTTAAATTGTTTAACTTGGGTCAAATGTTTCGGGTAGCCTTCCACAAGCTTCCCACAATAAGTTGGGTGAATTTTGGCCCATTCCTCCTGACAGAGCTGGTGTAACTGAGTCAGGTTTGTAGGCCTCCTTGTTCACACACGCTTTTTCAGTTCTGCCCACAAATTTTCTATAGGATTGAGGTCAGGGCTTTGTGATGGCCACTCCAATATCTTGACGTTGTTGTCCTTAAGCCATTTTGCCACAACTTTGGAAGTATGCTTGGGGTCATTGTCCATTTGGAAGACCCATTTGCGACCAAGCTTGAACTTCCTGACTGATGTCTTGAGATGTTGCTTCAATATATCCACATAATTTTCCTTCCTCATGATGCCATCTATTTTGTGAAGTGCACCTGTCCCTCCTGCAGCAAAGCACCCCCACAGCATGATGCTGCCACCCCAGTGCTTCACGGTTGGGATGGTGTTCTTCGGCTTGCAAGCATACCCCTTTTTCCTCCAAACATAACGATGGTCATTATGGCCAAACAGTTGTATTTTTGTTTCATCAGACCAGAGGACATTTCTCCAAAAAGTATGATCTTTGTCCCCATGTGCAGTTGCAAACCGTAGTCTGGCTTTTTTTATGGAGGTTTTGGAGCAGTGGCTTCTTGCTTGTTGAGCGACCTTTCAGGTTATGTCGATATAGGACTCGTTTTACTGTGGATATAGATACTTTTGTACCTGTTTCCTCCAGCATCTTCACAAGGTCCTTTGCTGTTGTTGTGGAATTTATTTGCACTTTTCGCACCAAAGTACGTTAATCTCTAGGAAACAGAACGCGTCTCCTTCCTGAGTGGTATGATGGCTGCGTGGTCCCATGGTGTTTATACTTGCGTACTATTGTTTGTACAGATGAACGTGGTTTGAAGTTTGAAGGTAGGCCTTGAAATACATCCACAGGTACACCTCCAATTGACTCAAATTATGTCAATTAGCCTATCAGAAGCTTCTAAAGCCATGACATCATTTTCTGGATTTTTCCAAGCTGTTTAAAGGCACAGTCAATTTAGTGTATGTAAATGTCTGACCCACTGGAATTGTGATACAATGAATTATAAGTTAAATAATCTGTCTGTAAACAATTGTTGGAAAAATTACTTGTGTCATGCACAAAGTAAATGCCAAAACTATAGTTTGTTACTAAGACATTTGTGGAGTGGTTGAAAAACGAGTTTTAATGACTCCAACCTAAGTGTATGTAAACTTCCGACTTCAACTGTAGGTTATAGAGGGTGCTGTATTAGATATCCAGGCGGAAGGAGAGCACCAGAGCAATGTTTCTTTGGGTCATCTAGAAGGTGTGTCAGTGACCTGTGTTCGGGTGATGTTGAAATGTTACATAATCGTGATTAAGTGAGGTTCGCAGCTGTTGGCCCTATCAGGTTAACCTCTGTCATCACTGTGTGTGTGTCGGGTTGTCTGTGCGTGTGAGCTTAGCCTTATATTCAGGGGAACGTTGTTGTGTTCTGAAAGATTATGGGCCTTTTTTTTTTTGTGTGGTATAAAAACCTCAGTCTAAGCTGTCTACTTGTGGAAAAATCACCCTGATTAACTCTTTAGTCATATCCCAGTTTACCTATTTGCTTATGGTCTTGCCTCTGTGGAGATGGGAGAACCTTCCAGAAGGACAACCATCTTTGCAGCACTCCACCAATCAAGCCTTTATGGTAGAGTGGTTAGACGGAAGCCACTCCTCAGTAAAAGGCATGACAGCCCGCTTGGAGTTTTTTAAAAGGCACCTGAAGGACTCTCAGACCATGAGAAACAAGATTATCTGGTCTGATGAAACCAAGATTGAACTCTTTGGCATGAATACCAAGCGTCACGTCTGGAGGAAACCTGGCACCATCTCTACGGTGAAGCATGGTGGTGGCAGCATCATGCTGTGGGAATGTTTTTCAGCGGCAGGGACTGGGAGACTAGTCAGGATAAAGGGAAAGATGAACGGAGCAAAGTACAGAGATCCTTGATGAAAACCTGCTCCAGAGTGCTCAGGACCTCAGACTAGGGTGAAGGTTCACCTTCCAACAGGACAACGACCCTAAGCACACATCCAAGACAACGCAGGAGTGGCTTCGGGACAAGTCTCTGAATGTCCTTGAGTGGCCCAGCCAGAGCCCGGACTTGAACCCGATCAAACATCTCTGGAGAGACCTGAAAATAGCTGTGCAGCGACGCTCCAAATCCAACCTGACAGAGCTTGAGAGGATCTGCAGAGAAGAATGGGACAAACTCCCCAAATACAGGTGTGCCAAGCTTGCAGGGTCAAACCCAAGAAGACTCGAGGCTGTAATTGCTGCCAAAGATGCTTCAACAAAGTACTGAGTAAAGGGTCTGAATACTTATGTAAATGTGATATTTCCATTTTAGATTTTTTATAAATTTGCAAAAATGTCTAAAAACATGATTTTGATTTGTCATTATGGGTGTATTGATGAGAAAAAACTAAACAATTTAATCAATTTTAGAATAAGGCTTTAACCTAACAAAATGAGGAAAAAGTCAAGGGGTCTGAATACTTTCCGAATGCACTGTACTTCCATTCATTTTTTCAACTGGTACCGGGGACCTTAAGATGAGTCTTGTGAGGCTTTTGGGCGTTCTAGCAAAACAACCGACATGTACGTGTTCGTGAGAGTCTCACCTTTCCACAGAAGGGTCATATTAGTGTGTAGTCCAAACTGTTCGGACGCTACAGAGAGAAGGTGGCAGAAGAGGCTGGCAAGCCCACAGTTAATTACACTAACGGGCCTCACGTCACATGTATTATGCTGCATTACCTTAGAAACCAGGTGATCAAGGTTGTTGGCTCAATTAGCAGTTGGCACGGTAATACAATGCAAATACAAAATGAAAAAAGTTGTTTTAATGGCAGCCTCCGCTCAGAGTGGGGCGGAACTGTGTCTAGAGAGGTAAACTGGTAGGAGAGTTAATTAAAGATTGGAAGGAAGAGGAGGGACTGGGGAGGTGTTTTTCTTAGACTGACAGAGAGAGTAGATTGAGGTGAAGTCCTCAACTTGTCAAAGTGGTAATTAACACTTTTCATAGGAGATAACAGAATAATTAAGACAATCTTTTCTCTCGTATTAAAAGTCAGATATCATCAAGGAACAGAAAGAGAATGTGTTTTTAAGGGGAATTTAGGTACTTGCCTAATTAAGTTGAACGTGTTTGCTTTAAAAGTGATTAGGAAGTTAGGAAGACTGTAGATATCAGAACACTATTGTTGCTACTTGCTAGGAATGTCCTTGGTGTGTGTGCACACAGGAGGTAAAGACATCAATATGAGTCCTTAATTCACATTAGAATCTGTCCAATTGGGTTCTGTCCTTCTCTAGGGGGCGGCCAACAACATAGCGGTGCGTCGGGCGGTGAAGGACACCCTCTCCAACCCCCAGTCTCCCCAACCCTCCCCCTACAGCTCCCCCAAGTCAGGACACCAGTCCCAGCAGAGCTTCCTGCCCCCGGGGTGGGAGATGAGGATAGCACCCAACGGAAGACCCTTCTTCATAGACCACAACAGCAGGCTCACCACATGGGTGAGATGATACTGATACTTCTAGTTCTTCTTCTCCTCCCCTTCCCCTTGGCCCTACCCCTACCCCTTCCCCTTGGCCCTACCCCTTCCCCTTCCCCTTGGCCCTACCCCTTCCCCTTCCCCTTGGCCCTACCCCTTGGCCCTACCCCTTCCCCTTCCCCTTGGCCCTACCCCTTCCCCTTCCCCTTCCCCTTGGCCCTACCCCTTCCCCTTCCCTTCCCCTTGGCCCTACCCCTTCCCCTTCCCCTTGGCCCTACCCCTTCCACTTCCCCCTACCCCTTCCCTTTCCCCTTGGCCCTACCCCTTCCCCTTGGCCCTACCCCTTCCCTTTCCCCTTGGCCCTACCCCTTCCCCTTGGCCCTACCCCTTCCCCTTCCCCTTGGCCCTACCCCTTCCCCTTGGCCCTACCCCTTCCCTTTCCCCTTGGCCCTACCCCTTCCCCTTGGCCCTACCCCTTTCCCTTGGCCCTACCCCTACCCCTTCCCCTTGGCCCTACCCCTTCCCTTTCCCCTTGGCCCTACCCCTTCCCCTTGGCCCTACCCCTTTCCCTTCCCCTTGGCCCTACGCCTTCCCCTTGGCCCTACCCCTACCCCTTGGCCCTACCCCTTCCCCTTGGCCCTACCCCTTTCCCTTCCCCTTGGCCCTACCCCTACCCCTTGGCCCTACCCCTACCCCTTGGCCCTACCCCTACCCCTTGGCCCTACCCCTACCCCTTGGACCTTCCCCTTGGCCCTACCCCTTCCCTTTCCCCTTGGCCCTACCCCTTCCCCTTGGCCCTACCCCTTTCCCTTCCCCTTGGCCCTACCCCTTCCCCTTGGCCCTACCCCTTTCCCTTCCCCTTGGCCCTACGCCTTCCCCTTGGCCCTACCCCTACCCCTTGGCCCTACCCCTTTCCCTTCCCCTTGGCCCTACGCCTTCCCCTTGGCCCTACCCCTTCCCCTTGGCCCTACCCCTTTCCCTTCCCCTTGGCCCTACCCCTTCCCCTTGGCCCTACCCCTTTCCCTTCCCCTTGGCCCTACCCCTACCCCTTGGACCTTCCCCTTGGCCCTACCCCTACCCCTTGGCCCTACCCCTACCCCTTCCCCTTGGCCCTTGGCCCTACCCCTTCCCCTTGGCCCTGTTAACTGCTGCTGTCTGATAATAATGCTAACCATTTGTTTTATGTTCTTATGACAGGGGATAGTCTTCTAAGGGGGCGATGCTGACCTCTGGTGTCCAAAAGTAGTATCAAAACAATTCTCAATCTCATTTCGTCAACCCCACTCAGCATATGCAGTAGTTGGACCTCTTGAGAAAAATGAATCAATTCGAGTGTAATAGGAGAGATGGTATTGAATGGGGTTTCTTCCAGACGAAGTGGGGAAATTAATTTTTGTGTGGTTAAGGAAGATTGTGTGGATAGTTATCTCTCTGAAATTAAATGATTGCCCCCTCCTGTGTCAAATTGACAGCACATTGGATTATTTAGATTTTAACATTCTGATGGTTCTCCCTCTGTCTCTCTCTCCATTCTCACTCACTCCTTTCTCTCTCGTTCTCTCCTTTCTCTCTCTCTCCGTCTCCTCTTTTCTCCTCTTTCCCCATCAGGAGGACCCGAGGTTGAAGTATCCAGTCCACATGAGAACAAAGGCCTCTCTGGAACCTGGTGACCTGGGGCCTCTTCCTGTAAGTACAGTTCATAACCTCTTATGAACCCTTTATAAGCCCTTCATAATCTTTATATATCCTGAAGGACCAAGCACTCTCCAGCTCACCTTTCCTCTGCAATATCTTAATGTAAAAAAAATGTAAACATGAAACAATCACATATCACCTTTACAGAATGGTGTGAAATCATCAATGTACAAAATGTGCAGCATTAATTGTTGTTGCTTTGAATAATTTTCTGTTCTAAGATTATAACTAGGGCAGGGACGATACCAGTATCACCATACTCGTTAGTATTGGGGCAAGGAAACAAAACACGAAGTGGATATAACTTCTTTAGATAAACAGAGTCCCATTACTTTATTTTCCAAGCTGTAGCACACAATATTTTACATGCAGCAGGTTTTTAAAGGACCAAAGAGTGCGATCTGCTTCTTGTTTTCATTTTTGCCATGGAAAAAATATTGCGACACTGGTATCGTCAGAGCCCTAATTAATACCTGCTGACATATTGCCTGGTCCTCCTTTTTGAGGTTGCTATTGTAGAACTGCTTAAGTCATGGCCTGGCCTGGCAAAGCTTTGGAGTGAAAGCACACTTTACCTTTTGATTTTGAGTGTAGGAATGAAGCAAGCCGGGCGGGCACAGTGTGAAATGAGAGTATTGCTGAATTCCAAATGTGAATCGATCTCTAGCCTCTACCACCGAGGAACTCTGTAGATCTAAAGAGACTGGCTAGGTATAACTAGGGATGTGCATCTTTCCCTTTCAAGATGATTCGATACGTATCTAGATAAATGGGCTTCGATACGATACAGGGAACGATACGTTTTAGTTTGAAACAATTCGGTTTGATTAGAGGAACGAATCGATGCGATTCGGTTCGATGCAATAGGAACATTTGTTGCATAATCACATTCATTTTCCGTTCTAAATTAAAGTCTGGTGCTTATGGAGCTCATGAGCTGGGCCTCTCTGAACTGGATCTGTGTATGTGTAAATTATGTACAGTTGAAGTCGTAAGTTTACATACACTTAGGTTGGAGTCATTAAAACTCGTTTTTCAACCACTCCACATATTTCTTGTTAACAAACTATAGTTTTGGCAAGTCGGTTAGGACATCTACTTTGTGCATGACACAAGTAATTTTTCCAACAATTGTTTACAGACAGATTATTTCACTTATAATTCACTGTATCACAATTCCAGTGGGTCAGAAGTTTACATACACTAAGTTGACTGTGCCTTTAAACAGCTTGGGAAATTCCAGAAAATGATGTCATGGCTTTAGAAGCTTCTGATAAGCTAATTGACATCAATTGAGTCAATTGGATGTGTACCTGTGAATGTATTTCAAGGCCTACCTTCAAACTCAGTGCCTCTTTGCTTGACACCATGGGAAAATCAAAATAAATCAGCCAAGACCTCAGAAAAAAAATAGTAGACCTCCACAAGTCTGGTTCATCCTTGGGAGCAATTTCCAAACGCCTGAAGGTACCACATTCATCTGTACAAACAATCGTACGCAAGTATAAACACCATGAGACCACGCAGCTGTCATACCGCTCAGGAAGGAGACACATTCTGTCTCCTAGAGATTAACGTACTTTGGTGCAAATCAATCCCAGAACAACAGCAAAGGACCTTGTGAAGATGCTGGAGGAAACAGGTGCAAAAGTATCTATATCCACAGTAAAATGAGTCCTATATCGACATAACCTGAAAGGCCACTCAGCAAGGAAGAAGCCACTGCTCCAAAACCGCCATAAAAAAGCCAGACTACGGTTTGCAACTGCACATGGGGACAAAGATCGTACATTTGGAGAAATGTCCTCTGGTCTGATGAAACAAAAATAGAACTGTTTGGCCATAATGACCATTGTTATGTTTGGAGGAAAAAGGGGGAGCTTGCAAGCCGAAGAACACCATCCCAACCGTGAAGCACGGGGGTGGCAGCATCATGCTGTGAGGGTGCTTTTCTACAGGAGGCATCATGAGGAAGGAATATTATGTGGATATATTGAAGCAACATCTCAAGACATCAGTCAGGAAGTTAAAGCTTGGTCGCAAATGGGTATTCCAAATGGACAATGACCCCAAGCATACTTCCTAAGTTGTGTCAAAATGGCTTAAGGACAACAAAGTCAAGGTATTGGAGTGGCCATCACAAAGCCCTGACCTCAATCCTATAGAATATGTGTGGGCAGAACTGAAAAAGCATGTGCGAGCAAGGAGGCCTACAAACCTGACTCAGTTACACCAGCTCTGTCAGGAGGAATGGGCCAAAATTCACCCAACTTATTGTGGGAAGCATGTGGAATGCTACCCGACACGTTTGACCCAAGTTAAACAATTTAAAGGCAATGCTACCAAATACTGATTTGAGTGTATGTAAACTTCTGACCCACTGGGAATGTGATGAAATAAATAAAAGCTGAAATAAATCATTCTCTACTATTATTCTGACATTTCACATTCTTAAAATAAAGTGGTGATCCTAACTGACCGAAGACAGGGAATCTTTACTAGGATTAAATGTCAGGAATTGTGAAAAACTGAGTTTAAATGTATTTGGCTAAAGTGTATGTAAACATCCGACTTCAACTCTATATGTCTATGGTGTATGTAGACCATAAGAGAAACTGGGCATCTACCACCCCACTATCAGTTAGGGGGGGAAACTGGGCATCTACCACCCCACTATCAGTTAGGGGGGGAAACTCGGCATCTACCACCCCACTATCAGTTAGGGGGGGAAACTGGGCATCTACCACCCCACTATCAGTTAGGGGGGGAAACTGGGCATCTACCACCCCACTATCAGTTAGGGGGGGAAACTGGGCATCTACCACCCCACTATCAGTTAGGGGGGGAAACTGGGCATCTACCACCCCACTATCAGTTAGGGGGATGTTAGGGGGGGAAACTGGTCATCTACTATAACTTTATATACCCTGTATATCTAAAAATGACCATATATACTGATTGTTTCAAGCAAAACTACCAAAACTATTGCTGATGGTGAACCTGAACAATCCAAATAGAATCTAATATAAGCCCAGATCAGCATGTATAGGCAGATGACTGTAGTCTCTAGCTTTCATTTTTAAGGCTACTTTTATTCCGGTAAAACACTATTTTCAGCCGTGCATTTGATAAAAAATAACCTAGCAAATTACATTGGTTGTCACTCAACTAATTAAGCCTAATTCCGCGCAGATCATTATACAAACATTTGAATGCTGAAGGTGACGAGCAGATGTGCCAGATCAGGAATAGGCCTACCTCTCGTTGGTCAGCGTGCAGTTTGACGAGGCTACTGATACTGCCTGGGGTTGTTCGGCAAAATGGCTTGTAGATCAATGACTGTCAACATGCTTAGTTTGACACTGAAGGAGAGGACGCAGTTGTCACAAAATATAAGGTATTTTCTGAAGGTTGAAAGAAAGTAATACTTTTTTTAAACTAAAAAGTGAACCGGCAATTCGTAACGTTTGAGTCTATTTCCTGACCGATGCATGCTACATTTGGATCGGTTTGGGGTAACGCAGAACGATGCACTCATATCTTGAACATTTGAACCTGGGACCGATGCTTATCAGTGAATCGTTACATCCATACGTATAAGTAATAGGTATAAGCAATTCTCACAATTTGAAAACCACTTCGAGGAGGATGCACACACTTGACATGTAGCTACACCCCTTATTCTTCTAAATGAAATGAGGCTTCCTGGCAGTAGTGGTGTTTTTGTTTTCTCTCTGTTCTCTCCATGGCGTGGGGGGGGGGACGTCTTATGTGCCACGCCCGTCTTACTGGCAGACCCTACCAAACCTACCAGAGGAGGTTGGTGCTGAATGCAACCGTACAGCGCAGCCTCCCTCTGCCTGCCTTGTCTTACTGTGACTGCCTGCCCTGTGCCCCGTGCTGCAGACTATGCAACCGTACAGCGCAGCCTCCCTCTGCCTGCCTTGTCTTACTGTGACTGCCTGCCCTGTGCCCCGTGCTGCAGACTGCACTCTCTATCTCTCTCTCATAACTGGCATGATGGTTGGATGACTGTGTTGTCTCACCCACACCCCATCGCTCCCCCCCTCCTCTCTCTATGCTCGTCCCCCCATCACCCCCTTCTCATTCTCCATCAGAGTCCCCAAGCCCCCACTCAGGCCCCCCAGACTGCACAATGTTCAGTGTCTGGGAGGATAGTGGAGGGGGTAGTGGTCCGCAGGGAGGGTAGTGGTCCGCAGGGATGGTAGTGAAGAGGGTAGTGTTCTCCAGGGAGGGTTGTGAAGAGGGTAGTGCTCTCCAGGGAGGGTCGTGAAGAGGGTAGTGCTCCCCAGGGAGGGTCGTGAAGAAGGTAGTGCTCCCCAGGGAGGGTCGTGAAGAAGGTAGTGCTCCCCAGGGAGGTTCGTGAAGAGGGTAGTGCTCCCCAGGGAGGGTCGTGAAGAGGGTTGTGGTCCCCAGGGAGGGTCGTGGTCCCTAGGGAAGGTCGTGAAGAGGGTCGTGGTCCCCAGGGAGGGTCGTGGTCCCCAGGGAGGGTCGTGGTCCCTAGGGAGGGTCGTGAAGAGGGTAGTGCTCCCCAGGGAGGGTCGTGAAGAGGGTAGTGCTCCCCAGGGAGGGTCGTTAAGAGGGTAGTGCTCCCCAAGGAGGGTCGTGAAGAGGGTAGTGGTCCCCAGGGAGGGTAGTGGTCCCCAGGGAGGGTAGTGAAGGGGGTAGTGGTCCCCAGGGAGGGTAGTGAAGAGGGTAGCGGTCCCCAGGGAGGGTCGTGAAGAGGGTAGCGGTCCCCAGGGAGGGTCGTGAAGAGGGTAGCGGTCCCCAGGGAGGGTAGTGGTCCCCAGGGAGGGTAGTGAAGTGGGTAGCGGTCCCCAGGGAGGGTAGTGGTCCCCAGGGAGGGTAGTGAAGAGGGTAATGGTCCCCAGGGAGGGTAGTGGTCCCCAGGGAGGGTAGTGAAGGGGGTAGCGGTCCTCAGGGAGGGTAGTGAAGGGGGTAGCGGTCCCCAGGGAGGGTAGTGAAGAGGGTAGCGGTCCCCAGGGAGGGTAGTGAAGAGGGTAGCGGTCCCCAGGGAGGGTAGTGGTCCCCAGGGAGGGTAGTGAAGGGGGTAGCGGTCCCCAGGGAGGGTAGTGAAGGGGGTAGCGGTCCCCAGGGAGGGTAGTGAAGAGGGTAGCGGTCCCCAGGGAGGGTAGTGAAGAGGGTAGCGGTCCCCAGGGAGGGTAGTGAAGAGGGTAGCGGTCCCCAGGGAGGGTAGCGGTCCCCAGGGAGGGTAGTGGTCCCCAGGGAGGGTAGTGGTCCCCAGGGAGGGTAGTGAAGAGGGTAGTGGTCCCCAGGGGGGGTAGTGAAGAGGGTAGTGGTCCCCAGGGAGAGTAGTGAAGAGGGTAGTGGTCCCCAGGGAGATTAGTGAAGAGGGTAGTGGTCCCCAGGGGGGGTAGTGAAGAGGGTAGTGGTCTCCAGGGAGAGTAGTGAAGAGGGTAGTGGTCCCCAGGGAGATTAGTGAAGAGGGTAGTGGTCCCCAGGGAGATTAGTGAAGAGGGTAGTGGTCCCCAGGGAGATTAGTGAAGAGGGTAGTGGTCCCCAGGGAGATTAGTGAAGAGGGTAGTGGTCCCCAGGGAGAGTAGTGAAGAGGGTAGTGGTCCCCAGGGAGATTAGTGAAGAGGGTAGTGGTCCCCAGGGAGATTAGTGAAGGGGGTAGCGGTCCTCAAGGAGGGTAGTGAAGAGGGTAGTTGTCCCCAGGGAGATTAGTGAAGAGGGTAGTGGTCCCCAGGGAGATTAGTGAAGGGGGTAGCGGTCCTCAAGGAGGGTAGTGAAGAGGGTAGTGGTCCCCAGGGAGAGTAGTGAAGAGGGTAGTGGTCCCCAGGGAGATTAGTGAAGGGGGTAGCGGTCCTCAAGGAGGGTAGTGAAGAGGGTAGTGGTCCCCAGGGAGATTAGTGAAGGGGGTAGCGGTCCTCAAGGAGGGTAGTGAAGAGGGTAGTTGTCCACTCTATTCTGGTGTGCTGCATGATGTGAGTGACCTCCCCTTTATTTTCCCAGTCTCCACCATATGAAGCGAAGGTAATGGTATGGTGGTCTTCCTCCTGATACACCGCCGTCTCTCTATCCGACTGAGACTGGGACAGGGTCAGACTGAAGCTAGTGGACTAATCTAATCTCGCCCCTGGCCCGCTCTGTCCCACAGTCCCACTGACAGTCAGTGTGTTTGTGGCTCGCTGTGTCACTGTGGTCACTGTGTCGATGGTGGTGTACTGTACTGGTCTGGAGTGTCACTGTATCGATGGTGTACTGGTCTGGATGGATGTGCTGGTATTACCAGGTGTCACTGCTGTCACTCCTTCCCTGCTGTCTGTCATCCCCCGTCTGTCTGAGTCAGTTACTCACTGTGCTCTCTCCTCTGCTCTCTAGCCTGGCTGGGAGGAACGGGTGCATGCAGACGGCAGGACCTTCTACATCGACCACAGTAAGTTCTAGTGCTCTCCCTTTCTTCTGTGTTAACGTATTGATTGTTTTCTATCTCTTTCTCTTGGATACTTGAAGAATTTCTCTCTCCCCCTCTCAAACAGTCAGACAGTGTCTCTCTCTCTTTTTCCGCCATTGAAGTCCCTGGGATCACTACCATCCCTGTGGACCACTATCCTCTTCACTAACCTCCCTAAGCGTTTTTTCGGGTTGCCTAAGTCCAAAAAGTGTAAAAATTAATAAGAATACACTCATCAGCCAGTTTATTACGTACACCACCCCGTTCACGAAAATGTATCGCTCCTACAGACATTTAGTCACGTGGCCGGCAGACAGGCATCGAGGCTTTCAGTTACTGTTTGATTTAACGTTAGAATGGGTAAAACGAGTGACCTGAGCAACTTTGAGCATGGTATGATCGTCGGTGCCAGGCGTGCCACATCCAGGATCACAGAAACGGACGGCAGTGTTTAGGGTTTACTGAGAATAATGCGACAATCAAAATGAATCCAGTCAGCGGCAGTCCTGTGGGCAAAACGTTTCCGACACCTTTTAGAATGCCCCAAAGAATTCAGGCTGTTCTGGAAGCAAAGGGGGGTCCAACCTGGTGCTAGATGGGTGTACCTAATAATAAACTGGGTGGTGAGTATATACAGTGCATTCGGAAAGTATTCAGACCCCTTGACTTTTTCCACATTTTGTTACGTTGCAGCCTTACTCTAAAATGGATTAAATAAATGTTTGTCCTCATCAATCTGCACACAATACCCCATAATGACAAAGTCAAAACAGGTTTGTAGAAATGTTTGCACACTTATTAAAGACCCTTTGCTATGAGACTCGAAATTGAGCTCAGGTGCTTCCTGTTTCAGTTGATCATCCTTGGATGTTTCTACAACTTCATTGGAGTCCACCTTTGGTAAATGCAATTGATTGGACATGAGAAACAAGATTCTCTGGTCTGATGAAACCGAGATTGAGCTCTTTGGCCTGAATGCCAGGCGTCACGTCAGGAGGAAACCTGGCACTATCCCTACGGTGAAGCATGGTGGTGGCAGCATCATGCTGTGGGGATGTTTTTCAGCGGCAGGGACGGAGCAAAGTGCAGAGAGATCCTTGATAAAAACCTGCTCCAGAGCGCTCAGGACCTCAGACTGGGGCGAAGGTTCACCTTCCAACAGGACAACGACCCTAATCACTCAGCCAAGACAATGCAGGTGTGGCTTCGGGACAGGTCTCTGAGTGGCCCAGCCAGAGCCCGGACTTGAACCCGATCTAACATCTCTGGAGAGACCTGAAAAAAGCTGTGCAGCGATGCTCCCCCATCTAACCTGACAGAGCTTGAGCGGATCTGCAGAGAAGAATGGGAGAAACTCCCCAAATACAGGTGTGCCTAGCTTGTAGCGTCATACCCAAGAAGACTCAAGGCTGTAATCGCTGCCAAAGGTGCTTCAACAAAGTACTGAGTAAAGAGTCTGAATACTGATGTAAATGTGATATTTCAGGTTTTAATTTTTAATACATTTGCAAAAATGTCAAAAAAACTGGTTTTTGCTTTGTTATTCTGGGGTATTGTGTGTAGATTAATGAGGGGAAAAAAGCAATTTAATCAATTTTAGAAAAGGCGTTCCACCGGGATGCTGGCCCATGTTGACTCCAATGCTTCCCACAGTTGTGTCAAGTTGGCTGGATGTCTTTTGGGTGGTGGACCATTCTTGATACACAATGTATGTGGTCCTCTGTAGCTCAATTGGTAGAGCATGGCGCTTGTAACGCCAGGGTAGTGGGTTCGATCCCCGGGACCACCCATACGTAAATATTTATGCACACATGACTGTAAGTCGCGTTGGATAAAAGCTTCTGCTAAATGGCATATTATTATTATTATTATTATTACAAGGGAAACCAACCCAGCAGCGTTGCAGTTCTTGACACACTCAAACCGGTGCACCTGGCACCTACTACCATACCCTGTTCAAAGGCACTTAAATATTTTGTCTTGTCCATTCACCCTCTGAATGGCACACATACACAATCCATGTCTCAATTGTCTCAAGGCTTAGAAATCCTTCTTTAACCTGTCTCCTCCCCCCTTCATCTACACTGATTGAAGTGGATTTAACAAGTGGCATCAATAAGGGATCATAGATTTCACCTGGATTCACCTGGTCAGTCTGTCATGGAAAGAGCAGGTTCTTAATGTTTTGTTTACTATATATATATATATATATATATATATATATATATATATATATATATATATATATATATATATATATATATATATATATATATATATATATATACACACAAATGTATTAGTTTTCAGGATGGAAAAACGTTTTCAGTGTAATCTTAAACTGCTAAAACCAGATAAAAATGTTCTATAAAAGATAATGGACCTTTTTATATTTTTTAATAATATAATCTTTGAGAACTAACAATGACCAAAATAAAAGTGAGGGAGAATCGAAAATTCCCAAACCAATTAATTTAGCTGTATTGATTTTGTTATGTTTGAGAAAAAGAACACAGCATTCGCCATGGCAAAATGCATAGAATTGCAGGAAATTTGCTTTAAAACTGCAAAATGTTCTCTCAGCTCCATGGTAAGATGTGTAGAATTGCAGGAAATTGGCTTAAAAAATGTCTCTACTCCACCAACATGGGGGCCTCTACAATCTTCCCATTGCCACACCCCGCCACGCCCCCTGCCACGCCCACCACCTAAACCCCTTCCTCATCCAGAAAGAACCTGGGTATCCCTGTAGAGCTAGTCTCTCTCTCTCTCTCTCCGTCTGTCCTGGGTATCACTGTAGAGCTAGTCTGTCTGTCTGTCTCTCTCCATCTGTCTGAATGTTGTCCTCATAGATCAGTACCTCTGAATCTTTACGTATCAGGTTACCTGCATTCATTATTCAATGCTTCACAGTGTGCTCAATTTAACAAGCAGGATGTCTGCAATCAGCGTTCAGTGTTGTGGCTGACTGACTCATTGAGTGAGTGATGGAATGGATTTCACTGACTCACAAATGACACAAAATAATTTGAGGATTTTGTTTCTGCTACTGCTTTGTCATGGTATATTACAGTATACAGTATAACCATATTCCTGACTGTTATTTTGTCACCTTCAGACACCAAAGCCACTCAATGGGAGGATCCTCGTCTACAGAGCCCCGCTATCACAGGGCCTGTGAGTATCTCTAGTTTACTACGAAGCAAAGATATTGTCACCCACAGGTGTTGACATTACAACAGGTGTTGACATTACCGTGAAATGCTTACTTACAGCCCTTAACCAACAACGCATTTATTTTTTAATAAAAAAGTAAAATAAAACAACAACAAAAAAGTGTTGAGAAAAAAAGAGCAGAAGTAAAATAAAATAACAGTAGGGAGGCTATATATACAGGGGGGTACCGGTGCAGAGTCAATGTGCGGGGGCACCGGCTAGTTGAGGTAGTTGAGGTAATATGTACATGTGGGTAGAGTTAAAGTGACTGCATAAATAATTAACAGAGTAGCAGCAGCGTAAAAAGATGGGGTGGGGGGCAGTGCAAATAGTCCGGGTAGCCATGATTAGCTGTTAAGGAGTCTTATGGCTTGGGGGTAGAAGCTGTTGAGAAGCCTTTTGGACCTAGACTTGGCACTCTGGTACCGCCTATGACTAGGGTGTCTTTGACAATTTTGAGGGCCTTCCTCTGACAACGCCTGGTATAGTGGTCCTTGGGAGCTTGGCCCCAGGGATGTACTGGGCCGTACGCACTACCCTCTGTAGTGCCTTGCGGTCGGAGGCCGAGCAGTTGCCATACCAGGCGGTGATGCAACCAGTCAGGATGCTCTCGGTGGTGCAGCTGTAGAACCTTTTGAGGATCTGAGGACCCATGCAAAATCTTTTCAGTCTCCTGAGGGGGAATAGGCTTTGTCGTGACCTCTTCACGACTGTCTTGGTGTGTTTGGACCATGATAGTTCATTGGTGATGTGGACACCAAGGAACTTGAAGCTCTCAACCTGTTCCACTACAGCCCCGTCGATGAGAATGGGGGCGTGCTCAAACCAGTCTAATTGGAATGAATGGCAGTAGATGCTTAATCCTGTTAAAGTAAGGCGTGTGATATCAGAAATGGTGTAATATAATTATTGTCAACCTTAAATATTGTCATATAATTATAAATACAGTTTATACAGGTTTTATACCAATTTTCTGAATAAATAGCCTCTAAAATATATGTAAATGTTTACAACTTGTCTAAGTCCTATCATCAACTCATTTCAGACAGTATATGGCAGTGGATTGACTGCGTTGTTTATATGGAATGTTAGCATATTAGCTAACAAACTAATAGTGCAGATAAATTCATTTTACAATATCTCATCACAGCACTGGCAAACCGTGTTTGTCCAACTCCCTGACCAAAATGGCTGAACGTTATTCCATCATAAGAAGGTTAATGTCCATTCTAGTATTCTAATTCCTAATTTTATGCTGTCACCATCATATACAGTATTGTACATGGCAAAGATTTTTACAACCAAGATAAGCCACTCTTTCTCTCTATAGCGTAGACGGGGCCTGTGAGTATGGGTGGTTTTCTATGACCCAAATATACTGTTACCGTCATATACAGTATTGTGGTTTAACAGAAGGCAAAGATACTGTTACCATCATGATGCTGTATGGGGTATTGCACATTACAAAGATACTCTCTTTCATGACCAAGATAAGCCACTCTCTCTCTATAGAATAGACCGTTATATTGACTGACTGCCACTTGTTTGTTCCATTGCAGGCTGTGCCATACTCCAGAGAATTCAAACAGAAATATGATTACTTCAGAAAGAAGTTGAAGAAACCGGTAAGAAATGTTACGTTGCTGCTCAACATCTTAGTGCTTTGCAAAAGTATTCCGGCCCCTTGGATTGTTAAAAATGTATTGTTTTACAAAGTGGGATTACATTTGATTTAATTGTAATTTTTTTTGTCATCAATCTACAAAAAAATACTTTAGTTCAGGAGTAAAATGTGGCTTAACAAATCCCATAAATTACGTGATCTCAGTCTGTGTGAAATAATAGGGGTTAACATGATGTTTGAATGACTAATCCTTCCTCTGTCCTCCATACATACAACATCTGTAAGGTCAATCAGTCAAGTATTGAATTTCAAGCACAGATTGAACTACAAAGACCAGGGAGCTTTTCAAAAGCCTCATAAAGAAGGGCAGTGATTGGTAGATGGGTAACAATAACAAATCAGACATTGAATATCTCTTTAAGCATGGTCAAGTAAAAAATTATGCAGTGGATTATATATTAAACCACCCAGACACATCAAAGATATAGTCGTCCTTCTGAACTGAGCTGCAGGACAGGAATGAAACTGCTCAGGGATGTTACCATGAGGGCATTGTTTATTTTAGAACAGCTACATAGTTCAATGTCTGTGACGGTAGAAAACTGAGGATGGATCAACAACATTGTAGTGACTCCACAATAATGATCTAAATGAAAAGAAGAATATAAATATACACAATACTTGCATCTTGTATGCAACAAGGCAAAAAAACACGAAGGAATACACTTTTTGGCCTAAATGCAAAGCCTAATGTTTGAGCCAAATCCAACATAAGACATCACTGAGTGACTGCCTCCTTATTTTCAAGCATGGTGGTGGTGGCTGCATCATGGTATGGGTATGTTTAACATTGGCAAATATTTGTTCAGGGTAAAAATAAATTGGATAGAGCTAAGCACAGGCAAAATCCTAGAGGAAAACCTGCTTCAGTCTGCATTACACCAGAGACTGGAGAGGAATTCACCTTTCAGCAGGACAATAACCTACAGCACAAGGCCAAATCTACACTGGAGTTGCTTACCAAGAAGACAGTGAATGTTCCTGAGTGGCCAAGTTACAGTTTTGACTTAAATCTGCTTGAAAATCTATGACAAGATTTGGAAATTACTGTCTAGCCATGATCCCCAACACCTTGATAGAGCTTGAAGATTAAAAAATAAAATAATAGGCAAATATTGGACAATCCAGGTGTACACAGCTCTTATTGACTTACCCAGAAAGACTCTCCGCTGTAATTGCTGCCAAAGGTGATTATAATGTGTATTGACTCAAGGAGCTGAATAATTATGCAACGACTATGTTTTGGTTATTTAATTTCTATTAATCTTTTTTTTAAATGTTAGAATCTTTCTTCCACTTAGACATTACAGAATATTTTGTGTAGATTATTGACAAAAAATGACAATTAAATCAATTTTAATCCCACTTTGTAACGCAATAAAATGTGAAGAAATCCAAGAGGTCTGAATACTTTTGCAATGCTCTGTATATGAAATATCCTTCAACACCCTTCATTTTGAGCAACGCTGTGAATTAATTCTTAATTAATTCACTGTAAATAAAGTGTCAAATGGGGCACGTTGTTTTATATTCAGTGCAAAACCACTATCTTACCTCACCCATCCTAATTATCATTGATCTAAAGATAAATCTGTCTTCTTGTTTCTCTCTGTGTGTTCCCTGGTTAGAACCACTGTTTGTGTATGAACAACCATCCATCCCCTGTACAGATAAATAATACTTAAGTGAAGTCAATTTAAATAAACTGTCTAACTCCTTTTTAGAGTAGACCTGTATTTTTGTGTGTATTCCCTTTAGGAACACTGGATGAGCGGATGATATATTTGATTCTATTGTATCCCCAGGCGGACATCCCTAACAGGTTTGAGATGAAGCTGCACAGGACCAACATCTTTGAGGAGTCGTACCGCCGCATCATGTCTCTGAAGAGACCAGACATCCTGAAGGCCCGCCTCTGGATCGAGTTTGAGTCAGAGAAGGGGCTGGACTACGGAGGTGTGGCCAGGGAGTGGTTCTTCCTGTTGTCTAAAGAGATGTTCAACCCATACTATGGACTCTTCGAATATTCAGCCACGTATGTACTGTCTCTATCATTGACCACCAGTTATAGAAACCTACAGAAGTACAAATGAAAATGTGCACATTTCTTGTTTGTCGGTGCAGTTTGGTAATGGCAGCTGAGGAAGATACGAATTATGTGGTGTGCAGAGCACTTTGCTGCTGTGCTTCTCAACCTTTTCCATTCCATGGACCACAAAATCATAATCAAAAGCTCTTGAGGACCACCATTTTGCGGAGTCACAGATTATTATTTTTTTATACCTAAAATATCTTGGCAGTCAAATTTTGTCCATTTTAGCAGTGAATGTAACAAATGAAAGGCCTATTATTATTTACAGTTAGCATTGTGAAAAATTATGTACAATTGCTTATAATACCATTAATACTCCCAACTGTTATTAATTTTGGAAGAAACATAAGAAATCAATTAAATAAATACGTGCTGTACCCTCGCGGACAACAGGTCTATTTTCTAAAAACGCAGCGAGAAATTCTAGAGATTGTCATGAAAAGACACACAGACAATTTCCTCTAGTTTTTATGGTCTGCCTTTTCCTCTCATTCACTCTGGCTTCCTGAAAACCAATGCTTTCCACACAATAACAGAACATAGACCATTTCCAGCCTTACAGTCAGGGACATTTGACCCAAAAGGGAAGTTTGCACATTCCTGTTTCTTTCTCCATTGACTTTTCTGACCATCTCCCAAACAACTCTTAATCCTGGCCTTAGGAAGTGACTTCTGTCCTAGCATGTAAGCATTGATTTGATTGGTTAGATTAGATACCAGGGCCTAAAATTAACACCCGCCACCTGTCAAATGCGGGTAGATTTTGCCATTGGCGGGTAAGATGTCTATTTCACCAGCCACGTGGCGGGTGGTCAGGGCTCCACAGTGCAAGCATTTCACTTGCGTCAGCGAATAAAAATGTAGTTAGAAGTATAAGCTGATTTATAGCAAAATAAATGCTGCAGTAGCTGTTTTCAAGGTGTTTCTGTCAATTTGTTTCATAGCTGGTAGCTAGTCACACACAGAACTAGCTACGAGTCCTATAATATACGTTAGCCTGCCTGGCTGGGGAGCTGTGATTCAAGTTCTGGAGATATATCTTTAGATGCGCTGCACACAGGCGTTAAAGTTGATCTCATTTATTTAAGTCTACTGAAGTGAGACTTTGTCCTCGTGTTTCTTGGCAATTTACATTGTTTTGTTCACAAGTTTGGTTGTTTTTCAATGTTTGAGTTTGCTTCTACTGCTAGCAAAGACACATCGGCTGACGGCTACTGGTCAGATTCTCTATCTCACATGCACACTGTCACTGACGGCTACTGGTCAGATTCTCTATCTCACATGCACACTGTCACTGACGGCTACTGGTCAGATTCTCTATCTCACATGCACACTGTCACTGACGGCTACTGGTCAGATTCTCTATCTCACATGCACACTGTCACTGACGGCTACTGGTCAGATTCTCTATCTCACATGCACACCGTCACTGACGGCTACTGGTCAGATTCTCTATCTCACATGCACACTGTCACTGACGTCTACTGGTCAGATTCTCAATCTCACATGCACACTGTCACTGATGGCTACTGGTCAGATTATCTATCTCACATGCACACTGTCACTGACGGCTACTGGTCAGATTCTCTATCTCACATGCACACTGGCACTGACGGCTACTGGTCAGATTCTCTATCTCACATGCACACTGGCACTGACGACTCGAGTGCCCTTGTTGCCACGGTAACCTCCCGCCCTTAAATGGGCAGCTGTCATCTGTGATATTTTAGTTAAAAGACTTGGGTCGCAAAACATTTAAATTGAGTAATATACCACAACTTACTAGTAATACATTTATTATTTTAGAAACATTACAATGCATGTTCATCCGGAGTTGTTTTTGTTTTTAGTGTAATAATGGTGCAAAACAATTGGGCTGGTAAAAAATCTGAGTGGCTGGTGGACCAAAAAGTCAGTTTCAGGCCCTGTTAGATCAACTTTATTGTCCCACATGTGGAAATGAGTTTGGTCATGTGTGCCACATTTCATATCTGACCCCTAACCTCTGTCTGTTGTCTCTGCAGAGATAACTACACACTACAGATCAACCCTAACTCTGGGCTGTGTAACGAGGACCACCTCTCATACTTCAAGTTCATTGGTCGGGTGGCAGGGATGGCAGTGTTCCATGGGAAGCTATTGGATGGTAAGATGAGCTTCTCTTGTATATCAGAAGCTCTGGTATTTATGCAAAATTATTTTACAATCATCACAAGACCGTAGACAATAGAATAGGTCTTTGATTGTCAGTTTAGTGAGTTTTTATCTTTTGATCCCAGGTCTGATTGAACGTTGTCTTGTCTCCTCTCTTCAGGCTTCTTCATCAGACCGTTCTACAAGATGATGCTGGGGAAACAGATCACACTGAAAGACATGGAGTCAGTGGTGAGGCCCTTTAAAAGTAAAGATACCTTAATAGAAAATGACTCAAATAAAAGTCACCCAGTAAAATACTACTTAAGTAAAAGTCTAAAAGTATTTGGTTTGAAATATACTTAAGTATCAAAAGTAAATGTAATTGCTAAAATATACGTAAGTATCAAAAGTATAAATCATTTTCAAATTCTTTCTATTAAGCAAACCAGACGGCATGATTTTCTTGTTTTTTTTTAAATTGACGGATAGCCAGGGGCACACTCCAACACTCAGACACCATTTACTCCAACTCTCAGACATCATTTACTCCAACACTCAGACACCATTTACTCCAACACTCAGACATCATTTACTCCAACACTCAGACATCATTTACTCCAACACTCAGAAATCATTTACTCCAACACTCAGACATCATTTACTCCAACACTCAGACATAATTTACTCCAACACTCAGACACCATTTACTCCAACGCTCAGACATCATTTACTCCAACTCTCAGACATCATTTACTCCAACACTCAGACATCATTTACTCCAACACTCAGACACCATTTACTCCAACTCTCAGACATCATTTACTCCAACTCTCAGATATCATTTACTCCAACTCTCAGACATCATTTACTCCAACACTCAGACACCATTTACTCCAACGCTCAGACATCATTTACTCCAACTCTCAGACATCATTTACTCCAACTCTCAGACATCATTTACTCCAACTCTCAGACATCATTTACTCCAACACTCAGACATCATTTACTCCAACCCTCAGACACCATTTACTCCAACTCTCAGACATCATTTACTCCAACTCTCAGACATTGTTTACTCCAACACTCAGACATCATTTACTCCAACTCTCAGACATCATTTACTCCAACTCTCAGACATCATTTACTCCAACACTCAGACATCATTTACTCCAACTCTCAGACATCATTTACTCCAACTCTCAGACATCATTTACTCCAACACTCAGACATCATTTACTTCAACCCTCAGACATCATTTACTCCAACCCTCAGACATCGTTTACTCCAACACTCAGACATAATTTACTCCAACACTCAGACATCGTTTACTCCAACACTCAGACATCATTTACAAACGAAGCATGTGTATTTAGTGAGCCTGCCAGATCAGAGGCTGTAGGGACGACCAGTGATGTTCTCTTGATATGTGCGTGAATTAGACCATTTTCCTGTCCTGCTAAACATTCAAAATGTAACGAGTACTTTTGGGTGTCAGGGAAAATGTATGGAGTAAAAAGTACATTATTTTCTTTAGGAATGTAGTGAAGTAAAAGTAGTCAAAAATATAAATAGTAAAGTACAGATACCCCAAAAAAACTACTTAAGTAGTACTTGAAAGTATTTTTACTTATGTACTTTACACCACTGCTGGAGTTAGGAGATTAAAAAGTGTCTAGCCAGAAACAACAGCTTCAGAAGCATACAAATTGAGTGGGGTCAGACTTCAATCTAGAAGGTAGTTTGACACACACACACACACACACACACACACACACACACACACACATATGTCATGTCTTTGTTTCCCCACCACTTTGACCTTGTAGGACAGTGAATACTACAACTCTCTGAAGTGGATCCTGGAGAATGATCCTACTGAGCTAGATCTGCGGTTCTGTATCGATGAGGATAACTTTGGACAGACGTACCAGGTGGATCTGAAACCCAGTGGTGGTGATATGGTGGTCACCAACCACAACAAAATGGAATACATCGAGTAAGTTGACCTTTCGTCTTGAATCACGCACATTCTTTTTGTTTATGTAACGGACTTCCCTTGGGATATTGTAATAATCTGATTCAAGACTCAATATTCAAGTTTATTTGCCATTTGTCGGTATTAACCCTTTACACTCGTACCTGTATATGGGTTGAAAATTGCAGATTTGGGCACTGATAAGCACCTAAATTGGAACGCAATGGCTGTACAGTAACATGCTATACATGACGTCAGAGCTCAGTGGCTGTACAGTAACATGCTATACATGACGTCAGAGCTCTGGCTCAACGCTTCATTGCTGTATTGGTTTTGGCTGACAGCCGTTCTGAAATTGAGCACGACAAGAAGTTGCCCCCATCCCTCCCGCTAATTGGGCAATTTTTGCGAATGTTTTGTTGTCTGATTGAGGGAAATGCTGTAAATTTAAGAGGACTCAATGTATTTTGAAAGATGAGACGTTGAGGATTTATAATAAATACCACTTTGATGCAAGCCAAACACCCGTGAGTCCAAATTTGCATTTCACATTTCCATGTAATATGCAGTGTCAACGTTTATGATCACTATGTTTGATATACAGTTACAAGATGACATGGCGTCATACCCTTGGTTGTTCTGAACAGAATTAATTGTTTGTTGTGAAGAAAATCGCAGAGGAACACACACCTGAATACACGCATGACTGAGTCCTTTCTATACGCACCAAAATGATGATCTGTTTCTCTGAATTGCCCTGTGAAAGCCTAACACTGTAAGATCCTATTTTACAATTTAGCGTGTCATGTTGGCAATAGAACACGTTTTCAAATGATGCCCATCTGACACAGATTGCGATTTATAATTGGCCATTTTTCGATTGCGTAAACAGCAGATGTGAATCAAATGTTATTGGTCGCATACATGTGTTTAGCAGATGTTATTGCGGGTGTAGCTAAATGCTTGTAGCGAAATAATTGTTTGATGGCGGGATGCAGGGTTGTGTTCCAAACAAACTATATATACAGTGCCTTCGGAAAGTATTCAGACCCCTTGAATTTTTCCACATTTTGTTACTTTACAGCCTTATTCTAAAATTGATTAAATTGTTTTTTTCCCTCATCAATCTACACACAATATCCCATATTGACAAAGCAAAAACCGGTATCTAGACATTTTTGCTAATAAAAAAATAAAGTATTCAGACCCTTCACTCAGTACTTTGTTGAAGCGCCTTTGGCAGCGATTACAACATCGAGTCTTCTTGGGTATGATGCTACAAGCTTGGCACACTTGTATTTGGGGAGTTTCTCCCATTCTTCTCTGCAGATCCTGTCAAGCTCTGTCAGGTTGGATGGAGAGCGTTGCTGCACAGCTATTTTCAGGTATCTCCAGAGTTGTTAGATCGGGTTCAAGTCCGGGCTCTGGCTGGGCCACTCAAGGACATTCAGAGACTTGTCCCGAAGCCACTACTGCGTTGTCTTGGCTGTGTGCTTAGGGTTGTTGTCCTCTTGGAAGGTGAACCTTCGCCCCATTCTGAGGTCCTGAGCGCTCTGGAGCAGGTTTTCGTCAAGGATCTCTCTGCACTTTGCTCCGTTCATCTTTCCCTCGACCCTGACTAGTCTCCCAGTCCCTGCCGCTGAAAAACATCCCCACAGCATGATACTGCCACCACCATGCTTCACCGTAGGGATGGTGACAGGTTTCCTCCAGACGTGACGCTTGGCATTCAGGCCAAAGAGTTCAATCTTGGTTTCATCAGAGGAGAGAATCTTGTTTCTCATGGTCTGAGAGTCTTTAGGTGCCTTTTGGCAAACTCCAAGCGGGCTGTCATGTGCTTTTCCCTGAGGAGTGGCTTCGGTCTGGCCACTCTACCATAAAGGCTTGATTGGTGGAGTGCTGCAGAGATGGTTGTCCTTCTGGAAGGCTCTCCCATCTCCACATAGGAACTCTGGTGCTCTGTCAGAGTGACCATCGGGTTCTTGGTCACCTCCCTGACCAAGGCCCTTCTCCCCCGATAGCTCAGTTTGGCTGAGTGGCCAGCTCTAGGAAAAGTCTTGGTGGTTCCAAACTTCTTCCATTTAAGAATGATGGAGGCCACTGTGTTCTTGGGGACCTTCAATGCTGCAGAGATGTTTTGTTACCCTTCCCCAGATCTGTCCCTCAACACAATCCTGTCTCGGAGCTCTATGGACAATTCCTTAGACCTCATGGCTTGGTTTTTGCTCTGACATGCACTGTCAACTGTGGGACCTTATATAGACAGGTGTGTGCCTTTCCAAATCATGTCCAATCAATTGAATTTACCACAGGTGGACTCTAATCAAGATGTAGAAACATCTCAAGGATGATCAATGGAAACAGAACGCACCTGAGCTCAATTTCAAGTCTAATAGCAAAGGGTCTGAATACTTATGTAAATAAGGTATTTCTGTTTTGTATTTTTAATACATTTGCAAACATTTCTAAAAACCTGTTTTCGCTTTGTCATTATAGGTATTGTGGGTAGATTGATGAGGAAACATTTGTATTTAATACATTTTAGAATAAGGCTGTAATGTAACAAAATGTGGAAAGAGTCAAGGGATCTGAATACTTTCCGAATGCCCTGTATACATATACTGTATGTGAAAACTACCAGTGTGCTTGCTCTAGGTTCTCAACGGCACAGCTAAAAAAAAACACCTTATATAGTTGAATACTTTTCTTTTAGTCATAAAAGTGCATTGAAATGACTTACGAACTGTGCACAATTTGGAGAGGTGTTGCCACTTGGAGACACCAGTTAGACCTCTCACTCAAACCCTTGTCATTTTTTTGGTCTGATGTTGCACCTACCCCCACATTATCCAGGAATATTCTTATCATGTAACTGGATGTATCCAGAGTATTTTCAGATTCCGTTATCAACAAATGCAGCGAAAAGTACAGTAAATGTAAAATGCACATAAAATAAACAGCATAATTTGTGCATTCAGTCTTGTTTCAGGTGAACGGTTGTGTCCTCACCTTTAGTCACCCAAACGAGGGCATTGCGTTCATCCACCTCTGGCCTGCTGGCCCCCCTACCTCTGCGGAAGCACAGTTCCCGCTCAGCCCAGTCAAAACTGTTCGCTGCTCTGGCACCCCAATGGTGGAACAAGCTCCCTCACGACGCCAGGACAGCAGAGTCACTCACCACCTTCCGGAGACACTTGAAACCCCACCTCTTTAAGGAATACCTGGGATAGGATAAAGTAATCCTTCTACCCCCCCCTTACCCCACCCCAAAGAGAAAAATAAATAAAAAATATTGTAAAGTGGTTGTCCCACTGGCTATCATAAGGTGAATGCACCAATTTGTAAGTCGCTCTTGATAAGAGCATCTGCTAAATGACGTAAATGTAAATGCAGTCTAATCATTTTCCCATAATCTCCAAATGGTTCCCTTTCAATTGCTACCATGCTTATGCATTCCATATTTCTTCTGTGAGAAACATTTTGGCCCTATCCATATAGGCCAATTCCCACAAGTGTAAAGGGTTAAAAAGGCATTGTCATTCTTTGTAGATTATGGATTTGTCATGATATGATGGTACGCCATCCAACTAGTATCTAGGTTTGTTCTAATAATTTGTTCTGTCTTCAAACAGTCTTGTTATTCAGTGGCGGTTTGTGAACCGGGTCCAGAAACAGATGAATGCCTTTTTGGAGGTGGGTGTTGCTTTAACTGTGTGCAGTAATGCCTCTTGTCATTTGGTGGCAGTAAAGCAAAATGCTTTGCACCCAGACCAATAGGTCAACAGGCCTTGTTTTGAAGTGTAGAGACACCATCTTTAGAAAGACCATCTGGAGGTTTTTAGCTTTATTATATAGCCATCGTACTGCAGATAAAAACTTCCTGATTTTTGTTCAATGAAAAGGATGTACCTGTAGCAACTGTAGTTTGAGTAAATCTTGCATGTAATCACTCCAATAGCTGTTCAACATTGGGTAGTATGTGATTACTGATTTTATTTCCCCCTCTTTTGTCCAACAGGGATTCACTGAACTCACTCTCATCGACCTCATCAAGATATTTGATGAAAATGAGCTAGAAGTACAGTATTATTGTTTGTTGTTGTTGTTTTGTCATCTTCAACGTGTTGGATTTACCCTGACTTATTCATATGCTCGGTCACGTGGTTCATTGTCAGTTCTGAAACAACATTTTCAAACGTTGTCGCACCAATAAATAGATTTAGATGTAGTTTCACTTCAAAGTGTATTGCTAAAACAGAAAACCAACATAATTAATTATTGTGGTTGAGTTTAACTTTCGCATTCCTGCTCTAATTTATGTCTATGGCAGATAAAGCACTCTCTTGTTTCTGTGTCTGTAGGCTAAGTTTCATTCAATCTGTGTCTGTAGGCTAAATTTCATTCAATCTGTGACTGTAGGCTAAATTTCATTCAATCTGTGACTGTAGGCTAAGTTTCTGTCTGTGACTGTAGGCTACGTTTCTGTCTGTTACTGTAGGCTACGTTTCTGTCTGTAACTGTAGGCTACTTTTCTGTCTGACTGTGGGCTACGTTTCTGTCTGTGACTGTATGCTACGTTTCTGTCTGTGACTGTAGGCTAAGTTTCTGTCTGTGACTGTAGGCTAAGTTTCTTTCTGTGACTGTAGGCTACGTTTCTGTCTGTGACTGTAGGCTACGTTTCTGTCTGTGACTGTAGGCTAAGTTTCTGTCTGTCTGTGACTGTAGGATCGTTCCACCTCAAAAAGGTTTTGACACCGACCATCTGAAATTGTTTCTGTAGTTAGAAACAAATAAGATAAACATTTCTGCAACATTATTTTCTTTGCCCATTTATTTTGGTTCCTCACATCTTAATCATTGTTAAGAATAGGTTTTTGTGCAAATCAGATGTTGGGTACTATATTTATTGAATGTTATATTAATCCTGTAAATTGAAATGGGCAATTTGGGTGCAATCAACTAGCTTCATTTCTTTCAACTAAATAATGTTGCTGGAATGCTTATCTTCTCTGTTTCTAACTACAGAAACCATTTCAGAACAATCTGAGATGGTGGGTGTCATGGCTTGCTGAAATAGCAGCCTGGAACAACCCTGTAGGCTGTGTGTCTAGGCTAAGGGAACCATGGGTTTCTGTTTCTCTGTCTCTGTTGTCTAACGGTCTAAACCCAGAATGATGATGATTCTTAATACCTAACCTATGTTCTCTAGAAAAGAGTGATCTCCAATATTATTCTGAGCGCATCATTTCTGTATGTTAGTTGGCCAGTATGTGACTTATAGTGGTCTTTTATATTGGTGTTGTGTGTTTTCCCTAGCTGTTGATGTGTGGTCTGGGTGACGTGGATGTGAATGACTGGAGACAACACACTGTCTACAAGAATGGATACTGCCCTAACCACCCAGTTATACAATGGTTCTGGAAGGTAAGACAGGCCTCTCTCTCACTCACCCTCTCTGTCTCACTCACCCTCTCTGTCTCACTCACCGTCTCGCTCTGTCACTCATTCTCTCATTCACCGTCTCTCTCTCTCTCTCTCTTTCTCTCACCCTCTCTCTCTCTCACCCTCTTTCTCTCACTCACGCTCTCTCTCACTCACTCACCGTCTCGCTCTGTCACTCTTTCTCTCATTCACCGTCTCGCTCTCTCTCTCTCTCTCACCCTCTCTCTCTCTTTCTCTCACCCTCTCTCTCTCTTTCTCTCACCCTCTCTCTCTCTCACCCTCTTTCTCTCACTCACGCTCTCTCTCACTCACTCACCGTCTCTCTCTCTGTCTCTCACCGTCCCTCACTCACCATCTCTCTCTCTCACACGCACTCACACTCACACACCTATGTTTAGCCCAGCAATGTGTGTGAAAGGTTACCATCAATCCTAATGAAACATTATCTGTATGGGTAGGTTAACATCCTGCAGGAGAAACACTGAACTACTCAGACCACCAGTTGTTGTTACCAATCATTAATGGGATGTCTCAGAGAAGGAAATAATTACCTGTGAGTTACATGCTACAACATAAACTACATGTATCACTCAGTTGATACAGTAGTGAATAATTTTGGGGCCAAAACCTGTGTAGCGTTTGAAGATCAAAGTCTGTTTGGTTTAAAACAGCCATGTTTGCTGTGATAAAAGAGTAGGCCAGAGTAGTACTGGGCCTGGTTATCAGCCCTGTCACTCTGTCTGGGGCCACCAGCACTTTACACACACACACTGATACACAACAGAGTAGTACTGGGCCTGGTTATCAGCCCTGTCACTCTGTCTGGGGCCACCAGCACTTTACACACACACACTGATACACAACAGAGTAGTACTGGGCCTGGTTATCAGCCCTGTCACTCTGTCTGGGGCCACCAGCACTTTACACACACACACTGTGATACACAACAGAGTAGTACTGGGCCTGGTTATCAGCCCTGTCACTCTGTCTGGGGCCACCAGCACTTTACACACACACTGTGATACACAACAGAGTAGTACTGGGCCTGGTTATACTACCAGCACTTTACACACACACACACACACACACACACACACACACTGTGATACACAACAGAGTAGAACCCACATAGGGTCAGATGAGCTGATTCAGAGGACTGGTTTAAACAGCTTCTGTCTATACAGGATAGTGTCATGTGCCCCAAGGTCCTTTTGGGAGATTGTTTTGCTTGTTAGCTTCAGACACACATGTTTGTCTCATTAGAAGTTGAAGGCCTACACCTGGAATGAGTCACCTCAGTGAAACCTAGAACCCACCTGAGGGGATGAATAATTGTATTGAAATGAATGTCTGTCCAGTTCAACATCCTAATGTGTTTAGTCCTGTGTGTCCCACCCTGCAGGCTGTCCTGCTGATGGATGCTGAGAAGAGGATCCGTCTGCTTCAGTTTGTCACCGGGACATCCAGAGTCCCTATGAATGGCTTTGCTGAACTCTATGGTGAGAGAATGCTACACTATGGTTACAGTGTGCTAGGATAGCTGTTTATGAATATGGCTGTGTAGTAACAGCAGTGTACAGCCCAATAGTACACCTCTGTGTTCCATCCATAACTGTCTTGACCAAAGTCACTAGTACTGTATGTTTAGTACCACTTCTGTCTTCCCCCACGTCATGTCAGGTTCCAATGGGCCTCAGCTGTTCACAATTGAGCAGTGGGGAACACCTGATAAGCTTCCCAGAGCACACACCTGGTATGTATTGTATGCAATCAGATGATCCTACAGTTCATTAAATCTGTAGTGGATTGGTCTGGTTTAACTGCTTTTATGAAGTAGTGACCATTAAATTTGTGAAACATGAACATTTCACATTGTATGTTTTCTATGGGTTGTCGGCATGATATTTTACTATTCTACAATTTCTAGTCTGTTTTATTTGAGTGTATTCCCATTATTTTGCCCTGTGTTAATATAACATTAGCCTCTATAAGTGTATCCTTATTAAATGAGACTGCTGTGAGAGATAACAAATCCTGTGATTCTCTTCTCCAGCTTCAACAGGCTGGACCTACCTACCTACGAGTCGTTTGACGACCTGCGAGAGAGGCTGCTCATGGCTGTGGAGAACGCTCAAGGTTTCGAGGGTGTAGATTAAACTAACGTCAGCCATCTTTGTTGAACACCACTACAGAGACAACACACCACCACAGAACAGAACGTTTGAAAACCAACTGCCACAGAACGTTCAAAAAATCAACTGACTAACTGCCATTCTACAGCTGCAGACAGTGGCCATAGCAGGGTCTACCTGCAAGCATGTTGTATGCACATGATCAACCACCGAGGTTACTCTGAGACTGTAGTGACCGTGACAGAGACTTGAGCCCAACGAGCCATGTCTGTCTTCTCATTCTATGTCAAGGTGCTGGGGAACATGGCCAGTACATTGCAGTGCAGCCAACGCAAAACACTGCACCTCTGTCTGAAATCTGCAGTGCTGGAATCTGTGATGCATTTCGATATGAATATCTCTCTTGTTGTTGTATTTGACACCCACCCACCCAGTGACTCTGCTGTGCTGTGGAGTGCATATCCTTAACATGCTGGTTACTGCATTATGTATGAAATGAATCAAATTACTACTCCTCCTCTCTCCAAGGTAACATGCTGGATCCTGCATTGTATATAATCACTGATCGATTTGAGTCCTGCATTGATCAATCACTACTTAACTCCTCCACTCCAGGTTACCTTAATACTACAGTACTACACCACCAGATAACCTTAGGAATGCTAACCGATCACAGAATCACTGATGAGGATATAAGCCTAGCCGTGTCTCTCTCACTGTTCAACTACTATGCCTGCCTGGTCCCACCTCCCTCTCTCTCTCTCCCTCACTCCCTACCTTTCTCTCTCTCTCTCTCTCTCTCTCTCTCTCTCCTCTCCCCCTCTCTCTCTCTCTCCCCTCTCTCTCTCTCTCTCTCTCTCTCTCTCCCCTCTCTCTCTCTCTCTCTCTCTCTCTCTCTCTCCCCCTCTCTCTCTCCCCCATCTCTCTCCCCCCTCTCTCTCTCTCCCCTCTCTCTCCTCTCCCCCATCTCTCTCCCCCTCTCTCCCTCTACCTGTCTGTAGAATAAGGTCTATCCACCAGGGAAAGGGACGGGGCTTCTTCTCACTACAAGGACTCGTTATTATTTTATTTTGCAAGCCAAGAAGGAACAGGATCATTTTTATTAGATTTTTAATATCGTTATTATTATCGTTCTTACGGAAAACACACTTCTGACGTATTTGTACCGATGATAAACATTGTTTACTATTTTGACTGTGTAAATCTGGCCGTTGGAAACAATGATATCATGATTGGGGTGACTTAAATAATAACATGGTTATTGTAGTGCTATGAAAACAAACAGCATGAAAATGTTATCTTGTGTTTGCGTATTCTCCTTGGTTTAAACTAAAGGTCCTTCTTGGGAAAAAATAAGAATTGTGTGAATTAGTCTGAAATCAGAGGTTTGCCTCACAATGATAACAATATTGTTATGCTCATCCTTCCCTGTTCATAATGCTGTAAATTAATTTCTTGAAAAACATTTAGAAATGGTTTCATTATTATAAATATACATGTATAACATTTAATAATAGAGGTATTAATAATGAATAACACATTAAAATGAAGCTGAACTGTGAGAGATGGCTATGATTGCCACTAATAGAAGAGCAGCAAGTTCTAACAATAGAAAATGTCTGCTGTGTCCCAAATAGCACCCTATTCCCTATAATAGTACATTACTTTTAACCAGAGCCCTGGTCAAAGAGCCCTATGGCTCCTGGTCAAAGAGCCCTATGGCTCCTGGTCAAAGGTAGTACACTAAGTAATACAGTGCCATTTGGGACGCAGCTTTAGGTTTGGCTTGTTTTTGTTTATTTTCTTCTCTTTTTCTAACACCACTGAACCTAAAGGGCACTTTATCCATCACACTTACCTGCCTGTCGTATGTCTTTTAGCATTAACTTGAATCTGATTTATTTTTCGTTGAGAATAGCCTTTGTTTACCTGGGTGCAATATCTAGTTGTGTCCCAAATGGCACCCTATTCCCTATGTAGTGCACTACTTTTGACCAGACCTCTATGGGCCCGGTTTAAAAGTAGTGCGCTATATATGTAATAGGGTACCATTTGGGACTTCACCCTATAGTCCTGTAAATCTGCCTGCTGCTAATGTATAAAGTGACAGTCGTGAAGAAGGGATCTTCACACTCGTCCTCTCTCTCTCTCTCTCTCTCTCTCTCTCTCTGTCTCTGTCTCTGTCTCTGTCTGTCTCTGTCCTGTCTCTCTCTCTCTCTCTCTCTCTCTCTCTCTCTCTCTCTCTCTCTCTCTGTCTCCCTCTGTCTCTGTCTCTCTGTCTCTGTCTCTCTCTCTCTCTCTGTCTCTCTCTCTCTCTGTCTCTGTCTCTCTCTCTGTCTCTGTCTCTCTCTCTCTCTCGCGTCTCTCTCTCTCTCTCTCCCCTCTACTCATTATCTGTTCATCCTTCTCTCCCTTTTTCCTGCTCCACTAACTGTGGTTCACTAGATTCCTCCCTCTCTTTATGTACTTGGTTTTTAGGGGTTGTTGTTTTTTATTAATGGGGGAAATAAACGTTCACTTTTGTTAAATTCCACAACTCCACAACAAGCCCTCGCAGTTAATATAACTTGAGTCAAATTAAAACTGAAACATGGAAACTCATTCAACTTTGTGTCGTTGTGTGAAATGGTTCATGTTTGGACATCAAATCATACTTCTTAGAAGAGTTTTCTGTTAACTTTGTGTACGTTGTTTTAGGTGAAAATGCACCCCCCAAAAAAGGCCTCAGTTTAACTGGTACCCCTGCACATGGAGACAAAGAACTTACTTTTTGGAGAAATGTCCTCTGGTCTGATGAAACAAAAATAGAACTGTTTGGCCATAATGACCATCGTTATGTTTGGAGGAAAAAGGGGGAGCTTGCAAGCCAAAGAACACCATCCTAACCGTGAAGCACGGGAGTGGCAGCATCATGCTGTGGGGATGCTTTGCTTCAGGAGAGACTGGTGCACTTCACAAAATAGATGGCATCATGAGGAAGGAAAATTATGTGGATATATTGAAGCAACATCTCAAGACATCAGTCAGGAAGTTAAAGCTTGGTCGCAAATGGGTCTTCCAAATGGACAATGACCCCAAGCATACTTCCAAAGTTGTGGCAAAATGGCTTAAGGACAACAAAGTCAAGGTATTGGAGTGGCCATCACAAAGCCCTGACATCAATCCTATAGAAAATGTGTGGGCAGAACTGAAAAAAGCGTGTGCGAGTAAGGAGGCCTACAAACCTGACTCAGTTACACCAGCTCTGTCAGGATGAATGGGCTAAAATTCACCAAACCTATTGTGGGAAGCTTGTGGAAGGCTACCCGAAACGTTTGACCCAAGTTAAACATTTTAAAGGCAATGCTACCAAATACTAATTGAGTGTATGTAAACTTCTGACCCACTGGGAAAGTACTTGTGTTATGCACAAAGTAGATGTCCTAACCGACTTACCAAAACCAGAGTTTGTTAACAAGAAATGTGTGGAGTGGTTGAAAGACAAGTTTTAATGACTCCAACATAAGTGCGTGCACGTGTTTGTTTCGGTGAAGGGAACCCAGTTCATTCACACAGGCAATCTAGGACTTATGTGCTCCAAGGACGAGCAAATAAAAGCGGCCTGTTTGTCCTGTCATGTTATCAAGGCCCCTCCCCTCTCTTGCTCTCTGTCTCTCACAAACAAACCAGGGGCCAAAAATCCTTCCGGCAACAGGGCTGTTTAATAAATCTAGAGAGGACACCTGGATGAGATGAGAGGAGAGGACCTGAACTGAGCGTGACCTGCTGCACAATTGTAATGTCACCAACTGATAGGAATACTTATTTTCGATGAAAGATGTTTCGTAAGAGGAATACTGTGCGTGCCCAAGGTGTTGTGTCGTTTCAATCAGTGACCTATCAATGACCCACAGAGCTCTGGATTTCCTTGACCTCAGTCGACCTCTTAGGACTTGATACTGTAACACAGAAAAATGCTCAGAGTAATATCAATTACATTTTGACATACACTACATGACCAAAAGTATGCTCATCAAACATCTCATTCCAAAATCATGGCATTAATATGGAGTTGGTCCCCCCTTTGCTGCTATAACAGCCTCCACTCTTCTGGGAAGGCTTTCCACTAGATGTTGGAACATTGCTGCGGAGACTTGCTTCCATTCAGCCACAAGAGCATTAGTGAGGTCGGGCACTGATGTTGGCCGATTAGGCCTGGCTCGCAGTCGGCATTCCAATTCATCCCAAAGGTGTTTGATGGGGTTGACGTCAGGGCCAGTCAAGTTCTTCCACATCGATCTCGACAAACCATTTCTGTATGGACCTCGCTTTGTGCACGGGGACATTGTCATGCTGAAACAGGAAAGGGCCTTCCCCAAACTGTTGCCACAAAGTTGGAAGCACAGAATCGTCTAGAATGTCATTGTATGCTGTAGCGTTAAGATTTCCCCTTCACTGTAACTAAGGGGCCTAGCCCGAACCATGAAAAACAGCCCCAGACCATTATTCCTCCTCCACCAAACTTTACAGTTGGCACTATGCATTCGGGCAGGCAGTGTTCTCCTGGCATCCGCCAAACCCAGATTCGTCCAGCGGACTGCCATATGGTGAAGCGTGATTCATCACTCGCTCCAGAGTCCAATGGCGGCGAGCTTTACACCACTCCAGCCGACGCTTGGCATTGCACATGGTGATCTTAGGCTTGTGTGCGGCTGCTCGGTCAAGGAAACCCATTTCATAAAGCTCCCGACGAACAGTTATTGTTCTGATGTTGCTTCCACAAGCAGTTTGGAACTCGGTAGTGAGTGTTGCAACCGAGGACAGACGATTTTTACGCGCTACGCAGAAATTTGATGAACTGACTTTTTGGAAAGGTGGCATCCTATGATGGTGCCTATGATAGAGTCAATGAGCTCTTCAATAAGGCACTTCTACTGCCAATGTTTGTCTATGGAGATTGCATGGCTGTGTGCTCGATTTTATACACCTGCCAGCAATGAGTGTGGCTGAAATAGCCAAATCCACTAATTTGAAGGGGTGTCCACATACTTTTGTATATATAGTGTACATGTACACAGTGTGCAGGCTTTTCTTTGGGGAAAGCTTTTTGTTGGAGATGTGAAAAGGTAAATAGTATGATTATTGTTCACAGGATCACATCTGTATGTCCCAACCATTTCTGTGGGCATGTGAATACTGATTAATTGTCAGATCTGTTATGACAGTTTGTAAATAACGGCTCAAAGTAAGATTTTGAGATTCTTATCTCATCCCTGGCCCCAGGCCATGTCCAACTGTTCAAAGTCAAACTGTTGACAATTTGAATTGGTTATACTGCAGGCTACAGTAGACTAGAGGATGATGACAGGCAAGGGGACTTTGATAAGACTTCAGAAGAACACTGCGACATGGAGACAGTGATATGTACAGTACCGTCTGACTAAGATAACATCTGTCGTCATATTGGGGTTTTCATGTTCTCTTGTTGGATCAGGCTCTTCCTCACTGGTATTAGACCCTGGGAAAAAAAACACTGAACATACAAAAAGATCTGCTAAATCTGCTGTAACATGCAATGAAGGGAAAGTAAAGTTGTTACCTTACAGTCCCTATCTTTATGAATAACTATAGCTTCTGTAAGGTACAGTTACAAACAAAGATATTGTGTATGACAGTGTCTTTATGGCACAGCAAAGACTGAATAATAGCTGAATGTGAAATAGGTACTGTAGATGCCTGCCTGTTTACCCTACCAGGGTAGTGCGTTGGTGCCCTCCCCTCCCCTCGTCAGTCAGGGTCGATCAATACTTCCCTGCCGCTTATCACTGAGGGGAATTAACTGTTGGTCCATACAACCCACCCTCTGGCTACATAAAGGGAGAGGAAGGGACAGCACCATTCCCAAGTGCTGACTGTCTCCCTGTCCACACACCTGCATCTCTCCACAGACCACAGACCTGCGTCAACCCACCATGGACTGCTGCAAACCGGACTGGACTTGTAGGGCTTCCTTGGTCTTTACTGAAGAGCCTGGAGACCTGAGACAGGACAAAGAAGGAGACAGAGGCTTTGTCTGAAATGGCACTGTATGTGCATGTAGGGAAAAGGGTGCCATTTTGAAAGAGAACAGTCCTGTCCTGGAGCCTACAGAGAGGGAGTGGAACTGGGAGAGGTCCACCAACAGGTAATCTCATGATGAGTTACTGTAGGATCTCAAGGAGCACAGCATCTAGTGGTAGTCAGAAACTAACACAAGTCTACACCATCAAGGAGAGGGAATTGGTGTCTTCCAGACTAGAGCAGAAGACGCATGCTGCACTGGACTAGACTGGACTGGACCGCAGATGGATGAATGGTCACAGAAGCTCATAGTGTGAGGAGAAATGGGCCTTTACACAGCAGACCTGTACATTCTACTGTAGTACACCTGTATATATATTTATATACTACTTCCTACTGTAGCACACCTGTATACATCTTTATATCTTTATATACTACTTCCTACTGTAGTACACCTGCATATATCTTTATATACTACTTCCTACTGTAGTACACCTGTATATATCTTTATATACTATATCCTACTGTAGTACACCTATATATATCTTTGTATACTACATCCTACTGTAGCACACCTGTATTTATATTTATATACCATATCCTACCGTAGTACACCTGTATATATCTTTATATCTTTATATACAACTTCCTACTGTAGTACACCTGTATTTATCTTTATATCTTTATATACTACTTCCTACTATAGTACACCTGTATATATCTTTATATCTTTATATACTACTTCCTATTGTAGTACACCTGTATATATATTTATATCTTTATATACTACTTCCTACTGTAGTACACCTGTATAAATCTTTATATCTTTATATACTACATCCTACTGTAGCACACCTGTATATATCTTTATATACAGTGGGGAAAAAAGTATTTAGTCAGCCACCAATTGTGCAAGTTCTCCCACTTAAAAAGATGATCATAGGTACACGTCAACTATGACAGACAAATTGAGAAAAACAAATCCAGAAAATGACATTGTAGGATTTTTAATGAATTTATTTGCAAATTACGGTGGAAAATAAGTATTTGGTCACCTACAAACAAGCAAGACTTCTGGCTCTCACAGACCTGTATCTTCTTCTTTAAGAGGCTCCTCTGTCCTCCACTCGTTACCTGTATTAATGGCACCTGTTTGAACTTGTTATCAGTATAAAAGACACCTGTCCACAACCTCAAACAGTCACACTCCAAACTCCACTATGGCCAAGATCAAAGAGCTGTCAAAGGACACCAGAAACAAAATTGTAGACCTGCACCAGGCTGGGAAGACTGAATCTGCAATAGGTAAGCAGCTTGGTTTGAATAAATCAACTGTGGGAGCAATTATTAGGAAATGGAAGACATACAAGACCACTGATAATCTCCCTCGATCTGGGGCTCCACACATAGTCAGATGAAACCAAAATAGAAATGTTTGGTAAAAACTCAACTCGTCGTGTTTGGAGGACAAAGAATGCTGAGTTGCATCCAAAGAACACCATACATGAAGCATGGGGGTGGAAACATCATGCTTTGGGGCTGTTTTTCTGCAAAGGGACCAGGACGACTGATCCGTGTAAAGGAAAGAATGAATGGGGCCATGTATCGTGAGATTTTGAGTGAAAACCTCCTTCCATCAGCAAAGCATTGAAGATGAAACGTGGCTGGGTCTTTCAGCATGACAATGATACCAAACACACCGCCCGAGCAACGAAGGAGTGGCTTCGTAAGAAGCATTTCAAGGTCCTGGAGTGGCCTAGCCAGTCTCCAGATCTCAACCCCATAGAAAATCTTTGGAGGGGGTTGAAAGTCCGTGTTGCCCAGCGACAGCCTCAAAACATCACTGCTCTAGAGGAGATCTGCATGGAGGAATGGGCCAAAATACCAGCAACAGTGTATGAAAACCTTGTGAAGACTTACAGAAAACGTTTGACCTGTGTCATTGCCAACAAAGGGTATATAACAAAGTATTGAGAAACTTTTGTTATTGACCAAATACTTATTTTCCACCATAATTTGCAAATCCAGAAAAACGCATGTCAAAAATGTTATAAATTGATTTGCATTTTAATTAGGGAAATAAGTATTTGACCCCTCTGCAAAACATGACTTAGTACTTGGTGGCAAAACCTTTGTTGGCAATCACAGAGGTCAGACGTTTCTTGTAGTTGGCCACCAGGTTTGCACACATCTCAGGAGGGATTTTGTCCCACTCCTCTTTGCAGATCGTCTTTCGAGGCTGACGTTTGGCAACTCGAACCTTCAGCTCCCTCCACAGATGTTCTATGGGATTAAGGTCTGGAGACTGGCTAGGCCACTCCAGGACCTTAATGTGCTTCTTCTTGAGCCATTCCTTTGTTGCCTTGTCTGTGTGTTTTGGGTCATCGTCATGCTGGAATACCCATCCACGACCCATTTTCAATGCCCTGGCTGAGGGAAGGAGGTTCTCACCCAAGATTTGACGGTACATGGCCCCGTCCATCGTCCCTTTGATGCGGTGAAGTTGTCCTGTCCCCTTAGCAGAAAAACACCCCCAAAGCATAATGTTTCCACCTCCATGTTTGACGGTGGGGATGGTGTTCTTGGGGTCATAGGCAGCATTCCTCCTCCTCCAAACACGGCGAGTTGAGTTGATGCCAAAGAGCTCCATTTTGGTCTCATCTGACCACAACACTTTCACCCAGTTCTCCTCTGAATCATTCAGATGTTCATTGGCAAACTTCAGACGGGCATGTATATGTGCTTTCTTGAGCAGGGGGACCTTGCGGGCGCTGCAGGATTTCAGTCGTTCACGGCGTAGTGTGTTACCAATTGTTTTCTTGGTGACTATGGTCCCAGCTGCCTTGAGATCATTGACAAGATCCTCCCGTGTAGTTCTGGGCTGATTCCTCACCGTTCTCATGATCATTGCAACTCCACAAGGTGAGATCTTTTATGGAGCCCCAGGCCGAGGGAGATTGACAGTTATTTTGTGTTTCTTCCATTTGCGAATAATCGCACCAACTGTTGTCACCTTCTCACCAAGCTGCTTGGCGATGGTCTTGTAGCCCATTCCAGCCTTGTTTAGGTCTACAATCTTGTCCCTGACATCCTTGGAGAGCTCTTTGGTCTTGGCCAGAGTGGAGAGTTTGGAATCTGATTGATTGATTGCTTCTGTGGACAGGTGTCTTTTATACAGGTAACAAGTTGAGATTAGGAGCACTCCCTTTAAGAGTGTGCTCCTAACCTCAGGTCGTTACCTGTATAAAAGACACCTGGGAGCCAGAAATCTTTCTGATTGAGAGGGTGTCAAATACTTATTTCCCTCATTAAAATGCAAATCAATTCATAAAATTTTTGACATGCGTTTTTCAGTATTTTTTTTATGTTATTCTGTCTCTCACTGTTCAAATTATTCTGTCTCTCACTGTGGTCCTCTGTAGCTCAGCTGGTAGAGCACGGCGCTTGTAACGCCAAGGTAGTGGGTTCGATCCCCGGGACCACCCATACACAAAAATGTATGCACGCACGACTGTAAGTCGCTTTGGATAAAAGTGTCTGCTAAATGGCATATTATTATTATTATTAAATAAACCTACCATTAATTATAGACTGATAATTTCTTTGTCAGTGGGCAAACGTACAAAATCAGCAGGGGATCAAATACTTTTTTTCCCTCACTGTATTACGCTCTAATAAAAATGGAAAAAGCAGTATCCGATTACATATAACCCATACAGTGATTTGGATCATTTGTTTTGGATCGGAGAGACAGTATGAATGAACACCTCATCTAGACATGGCAGACATTGCTTACTGTAGCCCAGCTCTGAGGTAGGCCGAAGGCCGGCGGATGACGATATTGAGTCGTTTCATCTCTGAGGCAGACTGCAGTGGTAGCATAGCAGCAGTGGTAGCATAGCAGCAGTGGTAGCATAGCAGCAGTGGTAGCATAGCAGGAGTGGTAGCATAGCAGCAGTGGTAGCATAGCAGGAGTGGTAGCATAGCAGCAGTGGTAGCATAGCAGGAGTGGTAGCATAGCAGCAGTGGTAGCATAGCAGCAGGTATTCTGGCCGTGCCAAGCACATCAGACAGCTGGCTCGGGATGTCAAGAGGCTGAGTTCTCAGGGGGCGCAGTGGTGTGCTCTCACTCTGACTGGCCCTTCGTTCTTCTGTAACCGTATGTGTGCTGAAGGCTACTAGCTTGTCGCCGGTATTGCAGTAGCATACACGTACCATTACAGGACCATCACACTCAACAACACTTTAAATAGCAATCTCAGCATTTATTTTACAGTACCATCACATTTACATTTTTACATTTTAGTCATTTAGCAGACACTCTTATCCAGAGCGACTTACAGTTAGTGAGTGCATACATTTTTCATACTGGCCCCCCGTGGGAATCGAACCCACAACCCTGGCGTTGCAAGCGCCATGCTCTACCAACTGAGCTACAGGAGGCCTATCACATTCAACAACAGGTTTCAAATGGTCTCAACATGCATCCTTGCTGTTGGGAGGAGCTACTCTTGTTAACCTTCCAGTTCTTTTGTTGTTGCACCAGACCAAATAAAAAAACATAGTCGTTTTACTAGGTCATTGTATATTTTTCTGTTTAATACTGTACATCTTAAATATCTGTTATACATAATTTCAAAGTACATCTATTGGTAACCTCTAGTTACCTTACAACAACAACAAAAAATGCATGTAACACAAATATATAAATATATATTTTCACTCATCATGTACATCATAGAAAATGCATAAAATTGTAGTCCTATGATTTATATAATTTTCTTGCAGTCTATGTTCTCACACAATAATTATGTTTTACACAATTTTCTTAAATCAAATGTTTAAAATGTGTCCTCAAAAAGTTTCTTAAAAAAATACACAAAAAGGAAACCAACAAAAAAACAGAAGAAACAACATAGCCTGTTGCTATGCTACGTCATCAAAGAGCGAAACACTACCAGAGAGGGTAGAAACCTACTATCTCTGGTTATACTGCACGTTCTTTCTAATCATCGCAGCTTCATCACAACGTGAGAAAACCTGTACGTGGGAGAACCTATTCAACTGAATGAGACAAGCCCTTCATGATTGACAGCAGCAGATCCTCCCTAGGTAGATTGAATGAAGAGTACTGGCAGACTTCCATGACGCTTCAGGACGTCTTCAGTACATTTATTCAACCAGCCATACTTCCATTGAACCAACAGTCTCTTTTATACACCAGATAGACAATCACGTATCCATTCTAGTGTATTGTAGATCAGGTTTATTAATTGGGCCATGTTCCCGGTATCAAATCTGTTAGCTCGACTATCAGGTCTCTCTTGCAAAAGAGATTCTCATCTGAATGAGACAATAATAAATGTTAGATAAAAAAATCCATAATTGTTACAATTTAAAGACAACCCCTCCTATCAGGATTTGTTCTTCAGGGTGGGTACGAAAGTATTTTTAGTCTTTGTGGCAGGTTGAGTTGGCTTGGGTTTATGGGCCACAGCCTTTTTAGGCTTTGGCTGTAAAGACTTGAGTCCAAGGATCTCACAGTACTTGTTGCACAGATGCAAGGCTTTGAACTGATCGATGAATGACGTGGCACAGTTTCCCTTGAACCCCTTGTATCTAGAAAACAGAAAACAGAGACATTGCATGTGGTTAGTGAGTACACACTAGAGAATACAGTTCTTATATCATTTGATTTAAACCATCAGGTTTTGTGTTGTATTTATTTTTCAATACTCACCCTTTCTTACATGTGGCTATTCCAACATCTGTCAATCTCATGCCAACTCCTGGAATGAAACGAGATAAATTAGATATCAATCAATCAGTCATTCACGTTATTTATAAAGCTCTTTTTAATAGCAGCAGTTGTCACAAGTGCTTATACGGTAGATATATTATTAATATTTCCATCTCCTACTTTCTTTGAACTGCTGTAAATACAGTAGCTAGGCTGGACCTTGGCTCTCACTGTGCAGATGCAGTGACCTACCTTGCATGTCAGTGACGAGCAGGTTACCCTCAGTCTTGTGGTAGACCCAGTGCTGGAAGGCACAGCACTTCTGTCCTGCCTCTGAGTCTCTCCTCTTTAGGTTGATCTCCTTCCCGTCCCGGACAGAGTACTTAACGAAGTCCCCCATCAGCTCCTCTTCCAGCGTGGCATACGGGACGTCGTTGGACGGACGGTGGACCAGGTATATGGGAATAATCCTGGAAGGGGGGAGGGGGATTAGAAGAGGAATAACAGGAAGAATCAAGACGGTTAACGTTGCTGTATTGCATATTTCACTGGGGGAAAAAAAGGATGTCATGTTTTTGCTTGAACAGAGAGATTGGAACACAAGGTGAGCTGGAGTGAAGTTTAGGGGTTAAGTTGGGTGGGACACCAGGACACAACGGCAGGAGAAGAGATGGCATCTAGGATTTGACACTGGGATTTGCAGGCTGATGATGTGACAGCGATGACGTCATACTCACTCTGGAACCTCTCCGAAGGCTTCCTGTGTCTGGGCCACGGCTGTCCAGGCCTTGATGTACTCTCTGGCTGTGTTCTGAACATGGCACTCCTGGAATCACACAATACACACACACGTGTTAGATCTGAGCATTTCCGCTGATGGTTACAACCGGGTTCAGGAAGTGACTGAATTGAAATTAAATTGACCCCAACCCTGGGTCACAGTATTACACAATGCCAAATAGTGAGAGTAACTGTTTTTCTAACCCTAAATGTACCCCTGACCCTAACCTTAACTCTAACCCTGAGTCTGGTGATATCAAGGTAAATGAACCCTCACCTCCACGGCTAGGTTATAGTTCTTCTGAACCAGTTCCTCATTGTTCTTGGTCCCGTAGCTGATAGCGTTGTGTACCTTGAGCACACAGTGGTGGCCCTGGGTGAAGACAGTCACCATACCGGCCTTGAGCCTGGTCCGGAAGGCCCTCCGGTGCATACCCTCTCCGAAGTGTTCCTTCTCTGTCACCAGGCTGGCTGGCTGGTTCTTATCAAAGTACTGTTCTGACAGGAAGTCATCTTTGAACAGCAGACGGGAACATTTCACATCCTCCTCTTCACCTACTAGCTCAGTGGAAGCAGCTGAGGTAGAGAGAGGAACACAGTCATTTAGAAAGCACCATTAACATAGCATAACATATTTAGATGCTTCCACACTGAATGATCTCTGAACTTACCTAACACCTTGTCTCAGAAGTATACTGTATATCAAACTGAAATTCAACATTAGATCGCTGCTCACCTGTGGTGTTTTTCTGGGGATTAGCCAAGATGACAATCTCACTCAGCACTTTGAAAGAGACAGACAGAAACAGTGAGGGCTATTAACTTCCAAATTATATTTGTATATTGCTGTTTTTATTGTGAGAGCCCTGTTGAGTAAGATTTCCAATCTATTCATTGCACATGGCAAATAAAACCTGAAATTTGAAACTTGGATATGAGTGTGACGTATTACATGTCTTACCCTCATAGGTGAGGAGGTAGTCTAAGGTGTCTTACCCTCGTAGGTGAGGAGGTAGTCTAAGGTGTCTTACCCTCGTAGGTGAGGAGGTAGTCTAAGGTGTCTTACCCGCTTAGGTGAGGAGGTAGTCTAAGGTGTCTTACACTCGTAGGTGAGGAGTTGTCTAAGGTGTCTTACCCTCATAGGTGAGGAGGTAGTTTAAGGTGTCTTACCCGCTTAGGTGAGGAGGTAGTCTAAGGTGTCTTACCCTCGTAGGGGAGGTGGTAGTCTAAGGTGTCTTACACTCGTAGGTGAGAAGGTAGTTTAAGGTGTCTTACCTGCGTAGGTGAGGAGGTAGTCTAGGATGACAGAGCCATGGGAACAGAGGAGACTACATCGGTACTTCCCCAGATCTTTATTGGAGGCGTTGGTGATGGTGAGGGACACTCTGCTCTCATCTCCAGCACTACACAGAGAAGAGAGGAGAGATTAAACCTTTAATCATTATTCTGAATTAACATAATCTATTTCTACTTAGGCTTGTTCTCTGTTCCAGTGTTTCCCATACAGGGGTACCTGGCCTATCCACAGGGGGTACTTGAGAAGACTCATGAGACCATAGGCTTACTGGTCAAATGTACATGAGGGGGTACTTCAGGGGTACTCCGGGCAGAGCAAAATATACTTGGTAGTACATGAACCGAAAAAGGTTGGGAAGCAATGCTCTATTCAACAACCCTGATGAAGGCAGTTTGCTGTCAAAATGAAGATTCATTAATTAATAATGAAAATATTTTAGCATTATATTATTATATTACTATATTGAGAGCGAAAAGAGTGTGACTGGAGGCTACATTTCTTTTCTTTCTCTGTTAAAAACATCTGCCTCAACATACACCTGCCTCAACATACACCTGCTTCAACATACACCTGCCTCAACATACACCTGCCTCAACATACACCTGCCTCAACCTACACCTGCCTCAACCTACACCTGCCTCAACATACACCTGCCTCAACATACACCTGCCTCAACATACAACTGCCTCAACATACACCTGCCTCAACATACACTTGCCTCAACATACACCTGCCTCAACATAAACCTGCCTCAACATATACCTGCCTCAACATACACCTGCCTCAACATACACCTGCTTCACCATACACCTACCTCAACATACACCTGCCTCAACATACATTTGACTCAACATACACCTGCCTCAACATACACCTGCCTCAACATACACCTGCCTCAACCTACACCTGCCTCAATATACACCTGCCTCAACATACACCTGCCTCAACATACACCTGCCTCAACATACACCTTCCTCAACATACACCTGCCTCAACATACACCTGCCTCAACATACACCTGCTTCAACATACACCTGCCTAAACATACACCTGCTTCACCATACACCTGCCTCAACATAAACCTGCCTCAACATACACCTGCCTCAACATACACCTGCTTCACCATACACCTGCCTCAACATACACCTGCCTCAACATACACCTGCCTCAACATACACCTGCTTCACCATACACCTGCCTCAACATACACCTGCCTCAACATACACTTGCCTCAACATAAACCTGCCTCAACATACACCTGCCTCAACATACACCTGCTTCACCATACACCTGCCTCAACATACACCTGCCTCAACATACACCTTCCTCAACATACATCTGACTCAACATACACCTGCCTCAACATACACCTGCCTCAACATACACCTGCCTCAACATACACCTGCCTCAACATACACCTGCCTCACCATACACCTGCCTCAACATACACCGCCTCAACATACACCTGCCTCAACACATACCTGCCTCAACATACACCTGCCTCAACATACATCTGACTCAACATACACCTGCCTCAACATACACCTGCCTCAACATACACAAGCCTCAACATACACCTGCCTCAATATACATCTGTCTCAACATACATCTGCCTCAACATACACCTGCCTCAACATACATCTGCCTCAACATACACCTGCCTCAACATACACCTGCCTCAACATACACCTGCCTCAACATACACCTGCCTCAACATACATCTGACTCAACATCCTGCCTCAACACACATCTGACTCAACATACATCTGCCTCAACATACACCTGCCTCAACATACATCTGCCTCAACATACACCTACACCTGCCTCAACATACACCTGCCTCAACATACATCTGCCTCAACATACACCTGCCTCAACATACACTACCGGTCAAAGGTTTTAGAACACCTACTCAGTCTAGGGTTTTTCTTTATTTTTACTATTATCTACATTGTAGAATAATAGTGAAGACATCAAAACTATGAAATAACACATACGGAATCATGTAGTAACCAAACAAGTGTTAAACAAATCATCTGCCTCAACATACACCTGCTTCAACATACACCTGCCTCGACATACACCTGCCTCAACATACACCTGCCTCAACATACACCTGCTTCAACATACACCTGCCTCGACATACACCTGCCTCAACATACACCTGCCTCAACATACATGTGACTCAACTGACTCAACATACACCTGCCTCAACATACATGTGACTAAACTGACTCAACATACACCTGGCTCAACATACATGTGACTCAACTGACTCAACATACACCAGCCTCAACATATATGTGACTCCAACTGACTCAACATACACCTGCCTCAACATACATCTGACTCAACTGACTCAACATACACCTGCCTCAACATACATGTGACTCAACTGACTCAACATACACCTGCCTCAATATACATCTGACTCAACTGACTCAACATACACCTGCCTCAACATTCATCTGACTCAACATACACCTGCCTCAACATACATCTGACTCAACTGACTCAACATACACCTGCCTCAACATACACCTGCCTCAACATACATCTGACTCAACATACACCTGCCTCAACATACACCTGCCTCAACATACACAAGCCTCAACATACACCTGCCTCAATATACATCTGTCTCAACATACATCTGCCTCAACATACACCTGCCTCAACATACATCTGCCTCAACATACACCTGCCTCAACATACACCTGCCTCAACATACACCTGCCTCAACATACACCTGCCTCAACATACATCTGACTCAACATCCTGCCTCAACACACATCTGACTCAACATACATCTGCCTCAACATACACCTGCCTCAACATACATCTGCCTCAACATACACCTACACCTGCCTCAACATACACCTGCCTCAACATACATCTGCCTCAACATACACCTGCCTCAACATACACTACCGGTCAAAGGTTTTAGAACACCTACTCAGTCTAGGGTTTTTCTTTATTTTTACTATTATCTACATTGTAGAATAATAGTGAAGACATCAAAACTATGAAATAACACATACGGAATCATGTAGTAACCAAACAAGTGTTAAACAAATCATCTGCCTCAACATACACCTGCTTCAACATACACCTGCCTCGACATACACCTGCCTCAACATACACCTGCCTCAACATACACCTGCTTCAACATACACCTGCCTCGACATACACCTGCCTCAACATACACCTGCCTCAACATGCATGTGACTCAACTGACTCAACATACACCTGCCTCAACATACATGTGACTAAACTGACTCAACATACACCTGGCTCAACATACATGTGACTCAACTGACTCAACATACACCAGCCTCAACATATATCTGACTCAACTGACTCAACATACACCTGCCTCAACATACATGTGACTCAACTGACTCAACATACACCTGCCTCAATATACATCTGACTCAACTGACTCAACATACACCTGCCTCAACATTCATCTGACTCAACATACACCTGCCTCAACATACATCTGACTCAACTGACTCAACATACACCTGCCTCAACATACATCGGACTCAACATACACCTGCCTCAACATACACCTGCCTCAACATACATCTGACTCAACATACACCTGCCTCAACATACACCTGCCTCAACATACACCTGCCTCAACATACATATGTCTCAACATACACCTGCCTCAACATACACCTGCCTCAACATACACCTGCCTCAACATACACCTGCCTCAACATACACCTGCCTCAACATACACCTTCCTCAACATACACCTGCCTCAACATACACCTGCCTCAACATACACCTGCTTCAACATACACCTGCCTAAACATACACCTGCTTCACCATACACCTGCCTCAACATAAACCTGCCTCAACATACACCTGCCTCAACATACACCTGCTTCACCATACACCTGCCTCAACATACACCTGCCTCAACATACACCTGCCTCAACATACACCTGCTTCACCATACACCTGCCTCAACATACACCTGCCTCAACATACACTTGCCTCAACATAAACCTGCCTCAACATACACCTGCCTCAACATACACCTGCTTCACCATACACCTGCCTCAACATACACCTGCCTCAACATACACCTTCCTCAACATACATCTGACTCAACATACACCTGCCTCAACATACACCTGCCTCAACATACACCTGCCTCAACATACACCTGCCTCAACATACACCTGCCTCACCATACACCTGCCTCAACATACACCGCCTCAACATACACCTGCCTCAACACATACCTGCCTCAACATACACCTGCCTCAACATACATCTGACTCAACATACACCTGCCTCAACATACACCTGCCTCAACATACACAAGCCTCAACATACACCTGCCTCAATATACATCTGTCTCAACATACATCTGCCTCAACATACACCTGCCTCAACATACATCTGCCTCAACATACACCTGCCTCAACATACACCTGCCTCAACATACACCTGCCTCAACATACACCTGCCTCAACATACATCTGACTCAACATCCTGCCTCAACACACATCTGACTCAACATACATCTGCCTCAACATACACCTGCCTCAACATACATCTGCCTCAACATACACCTACACCTGCCTCAACATACACCTGCCTCAACATACATCTGCCTCAACATACACCTGCCTCAACATACACTACCGGTCAAAGGTTTTAGAACACCTACTCAGTCTAGGGTTTTTCTTTATTTTTACTATTATCTACATTGTAGAATAATAGTGAAGACATCAAAACTATGAAATAACACATACGGAATCATGTAGTAACCAAACAAGTGTTAAACAAATCATCTGCCTCAACATACACCTGCTTCAACATACACCTGCCTCGACATACACCTGCCTCAACATACACCTGCCTCAACATACACCTGCTTCAACATACACCTGCCTCGACATACACCTGCCTCAACATACACCTGCCTCAACATACACCTGCCTCAACATACATGTGACTCAACTGACTCAACATACACCTGCCTCAACATACATGTGACTAAACTGACTCAACATACACCTGGCTCAACATACATGTGACTCAACTGACTCAACATACACCAGCCTCAACATATATGTGACTCAACTGACTCAACATACACCTGCCTCAACATACATCTGACTCAACTGACTCAACATACACCTGCCTCAACATACATGTGACTCAACTGACTCAACATACACCTGCCTCAATATACATCTGACTCAACTGACTCAACATACACCTGCCTCAACATTCATCTGACTCAACATACACCTGCCTCAACATACATCTGACTCAACTGACTCAACATACACCTGCCTCAACATACACCTGCCTCAACATACATCTGACTCAACATACACCTGCCTCAACATACACCTGCCTCAACATACACAAGCCTCAACATACACCTGCCTCAATATACATCTGTCTCAACATACATCTGCCTCAACATACACCTGCCTCACCATACATCTGCCTCAACATACACCTGCCTCAACATACACCTGCCTCAACATACACCTGCCTCAACATACACCTGCCTCAACATACATCTGACTCAACATCCTGCCTCAACACACATCTGACTCAACATACATCTGCCTCAACATACACCTGCCTCAACATACATCTGCCTCAACATACACCTACACCTGCCTCAACATACACCTGCCTCAACATACATCTGCCTCAACATACACCTGCCTCAACATACACTACCGGTCAAAGGTTTTAGAACACCTACTCAGTCTAGGGTTTTTCTTTATTTTTACTATTATCTACATTGTAGAATAATAGTGAAGACATCAAAACTATGAAATAACACATACGGAATCATGTAGTAACCAAACAAGTGTTAAACAAATCATCTGCCTCAACATACACCTGCTTCAACATACACCTGCCTCGACATACACCTGCCTCAACATACACCTGCCTCAACATACACCTGCTTCAACATACACCTGCCTCGACATACACCTGCCTCAACATACACCTGCCTCAACATACATGTGACTCAACTGACTCAACATACACCTGCCTCAACATACATGTGACTAAACTGACTCAACATACACCTGGCTCAACATACATGTGACTCAACTGACTCAACATACACCAGCCTCAACATATATGTGACTCAACTGACTCAACATACACCTGCCTCAACATACATCTGACTCAACTGACTCAACATACACCTGCCTCAACATACATGTGACTCAACTGACTCAACATACACCTGCCTCAATATACATCTGACTCAACTGACTCAACATACACCTGCCTCAACATTCATCTGACTCAACATACACCTGCCTCAACATACATCTGACTCAACTGACTCAACATACACCTGCCTCAACATACATCGGACTCAACATACACCTGCCTCAACATACACCTGCCTCAACATACATCTGACTCAACATACACCTGCCTCAACATACACCTGCCTCAACATACACCTGCCTCAACATACATATGTCTCAACATACACCTGCCTCAACATACACCTGCCTCAACATACACCTGCCTCAACATACACCTGCCTCAACATACACAAGCCTCAACATACACCTGCCTCAATATACATCTGTCTCAACACACATCTGCCTCAACATACACCTGCCTCAACATACATCTGCCTCAACATACACCTGCCTCAACATACACCTGCCTCAACATACACCTGCCTCAACTTACACCTGCCTCAACATACATGTGACTCAACTGACTCAACATACACCTGGCTCAACATACATGTGACTCAACTGACTCAACATACACCTGCCTCAACATATATGTGACTCAACTGAATCAACATACACCTGCCTCAACATACATCTGCCTCAACTGACTCAACATACATCTGCCTCAACTGACTCAACATACACCTGCCTCAACATACATGTAACTCAACTGACTCAACATACACCTGCCTCAATATACATCTGACTCAACTGACTCAACATACACCTGTCTCAACATTCATCTGACTCAACATACACCTGCCTCAACAAACATCTGACTCAACATACACCTGCCTCAACATACACCTGCCTCAACATACACCTGCCTCAACATACATATGTCTCAACATACATCTGCCTCAACATACACCTGCCTCAACATACACCTGCCTCAACATACATCTGCCTCAACATACACCTGCCTCAACTTACACCTGCCTCAACATACACCTGCCACAACATACACCTGCCTCAACATACATCTGCCTCAACATACACCTGCCTCAACATACACCTTCCTCAACATACATCTGACTCAACATCCTGCCTCAACATACATCTGCCTCAACATACACCTGCCTCAACATACACCTGCCTCAACATAAACCTGCCTCAACATACACCTGCCTCAACATACACCTGCCTCAACATACATCTGTCTCAACATACATCTGCCTCAACATACACCTGCCTCAACATACATCTGCCTCAACATACACCTGCCTCAACATACATCTGCCTCAACATACACCTGCCTCAACATACACCTGCCTCAACATACATCTGACTCAACATCCTGCCTCAACACACATCTGACTCAACATACACCTGCCTCAACATACACTAACGGTCAAAAGTTTTAGAACACCTACTCAGTCTAGGGTTTTTCTTTATCTTTATTTTTACTATTATCTACATTGTAGAATAATAGTGAAGACATCAAAACTATGAAATAACACATATGGAATCATGTAGTAACCAAAAAAGTGTTAAACAAATCATCTGCCTCAACATACACCTGCCTCAACATACACCTGCTTCAACATACACCTGCCTCGACATACACCTGCCTCAACATACACCTGCCTCAACATACACCTGCCTCAACATACACCTGCTTCAACATACACCTGCCCCGACATACACCTGCTTCAACATACACCTGCCTCGACATACACCTGCCTCAACATACACCTGCCTCAACATACACCTGCCTCAACATACATCTGCCTCAACATACACCTGCCTCAACATACATCTGACTCAACTGACTCAACATACACCTGCCTCAACATACATGTGACTCAACTGACTCAAGATACACCTGCCTCAACATACATCTGACTCAACTGACTCAACATACACCTGCCTCAACATACATGTGACTCAACTGACTCAACATACACCTGCCTCAACATATATGTGACTCAACTGACTCAACATACACCTGCCTCAACATACATCTGACTCAACTGACTCAACATACACCTGCCTCAACATACATGTGACTCAACTGACTCAACATACACCTGCCTCAATACACATCTGACTCAACTGACTCAACATACACCTGCCTCAACATACACCTGCCTCAACATTCATCTGACTCAACTGACTCAACATACACCTGCCTCAACATACACCTGCCTCAACATACACCTGCCTCAACATACATATATCTCAACATACATCTGCCTCAACATACACCTGCCTCAACATACATCTGCCTCAACATACACCTGCCTCAACTTACACCTGCCTCAACATTCACCTGCCTCAACATACACCTGCCTCAACATACATCTGACTCAACATCCTGCCTCAACACACATCTGACTCAACATACATCTGCCTAAACATACACCTGCCTCAACATACACCTGCCTCAACATACATCTGACTCAACATACATCTGCCTCAACATACACCTGCCTCAACATACACCTGCCTCAACATACACCTGCCTCAACATACATCTGCCTCAACATACACCTGCCTCAACATACATCTGACTCAACATACACCTGCCTCAACATACACCTGCCTCAACATACACCTGCCTCAACATACTCCTGCCTCAACATACATCTGTCTCAACATACATCTGCCTCAACATACACCTGCCTCAACTTACACCTGCCTCAACATACACCTGCCTCAACATACACCTGCCTCAACATACATGTGACTCACTTTCACTGTTTTGAAAATGTTCAACAATGTTATTCTTAAAGGTTGTATTATGTAAGTAGAGACGGATACTCTTACACAATAATCGTGACTGGCCGTATTCCAACTAAGTGGAGATTTATGGAAGAATAACAACGATATAGCATCTGATGCACAGTTGAATCATAGCGTTATATAAAAACGTGACCTTCTTCCCACTCATGGCTGAATCATCATCACACATTGATGGGTTAATATCTGCCAAATATATTCCCACGGTAACTGACACAGAGAGAGAGAGCCCCACCAAGTGGTAAAATACATATCTTTCAAATAGTGTAGTGTTTCCCTCAGCTGTGATCATTACTACAGTAGCACACAAATTCAACTGGGCCAACTAATCATCAACCCTTTGATTAGTTGGATCAGGTGTAGCTAATTGGATCAGGTGTAGCTAGTTGGATCAGGTGTAGCTAGTTGGATCAGGTGTAGCTAGTACAGTGAATTGGGAAAGTATTCAGACCCCTTCCCCACATTTTGTTACGTTACAGCCTTATTCTAAAATTGATTAATTAAATAAAAATCTTCATCAATTTACACACAAAAATCTTTGCAAATCTATCATAAATGAAAAACAGAAATACCTTATTTACATAAGTATTCAGACCCTTTGCTGTGAGACTCTAAATTGAGCTCAGGTACATCCTGTTTCCATTAATCATCCTTGAGATGTTTCTACAACTTGATTGGAGTCCACCTGTGGTAAATTCAATTGATTGGACATGATTTGGAAAGGCACACACCTGTCTATATAAGGTCCCACAGTTGACAGTGCATGTCAGAGCAAAAACCAAGCCATGAGGTCAAAGGAATTGTCCGATGAGCTCCGAGACAGGATTGTGTCGAGGCACAGATCTGGGGAAGGGTACCAAAACATTTCTGCAGTATTGAAGGTCCCCAAGAACACAGTGGCCTCCATCATTCTTAAATGGAATAAGTTTGGAACCACCAAGACTCTTCCTCGAGCTGTACGCCCGGCCAAACTGAGCAATCGGGGGAGAAGGGCCTTGGTCAGGGTGGTGACCAAGAACCCGATGGTCACTGACAGAGGTTTAGAGTTCCTCTATGGAGATGGGAGACGATAAAAGGCACATGACAGTCCACTTGGAGTTTGCCAAAAGGCACCTAAAGGACTCTCAGACCATAAGAAACAAGATTCTCAGGTCTGATGAAACCATGATTGAAATCTTTGGCCTGAATGCCAAGCGTCACGTCTGGAGGAAACCTGGCACCATCCCTACGGTGAAGCATGGTGGTGGCAGCATCATGCTGTGGGGATGTTTTTCAGTGGCAGGGACTGGGAGACTAGTCAGGATCGAGGGAAAGATGAATGGAGCAAAGTACAGAGATCCTTGATGAAAACCTGCTCCAGAGTGCTCAGGACCTCAGACTGGGGCGAAGGTTCACCTTCCAACAGGACAACGACCCTAAGCACACAGCAGAGACAACGCAGGAGGGGCTTCGGGACAAGTCTCTGAATGTCCTTGAGTGGCCCAGCCACATTTACATTTTAGTCATTTAGCAAACACTCTTATCCAGAGCAACTTACAGTTAGTGAGTGCATACATATTTTTTAACATTTTTCATACTGCCCCCCCCCCCGTGGGAATCGAACCCACAACCCTGAGGTTGCAAACGCTATGCTCTACCAACTGAGCTACATCCCTGCCGGCCATTCCCTCCCCTACCCTGGACGACACTGGGCCAATTGTGCGCCGCCCCATGGATCTACCAGTCGCAGCCGGGTACGACAGAGCCTGGATTCGAACCAGGATCTCTACTGGCTTTAGACCACTGCGCCACTAGGGAGGTGTATACAGGTGTGCCAAGCTTGTAGCGTCATACCCAAGAAGACTCGAGGCTGTAATCGCTGCCAAAGGTGCTTCAACAAAGTACTGAGTATGTATGCATGTAATTGTGATATTTCCGTCTTTTTTTAAATATACATTTGCAAAAATTTCTAAAAAACTGTTTTGCTTTGTCATTATGGGTTATTGTGTGTAGATTGATGAGGGGGGGGGAAACGATTTCATCCATTTTAGAATAAGGCTGTAATGTAACAAAAAAGTCAAGGGGTCTGAATACTTTACGAATGCACTGTAAGTACTGAAATAGATCAAATAAATGGAATGTCTGGGAGTACTCTAGAAGATATTTGAGAAACACTGAAATATGGTAACAGGTTAGGGTAACTAGCTCTCCCATAGGAATATTTAAGGGCATGGACAGTATAATATACTGTCAAATCAAATCAGGACTTCTACCTTCTCTTGATCTCAGCCAGCACTGCCCCCTCTCTGGTCCAGGTGACGGTGTAGTCAGTAAAGACAGCCGTGAACTGACACCCTAGACTGAGGCTCTGAGGATCGTCACTGACAGGCACTGCCTGGATCCGCTGCACCACTCTGGGCACTGAAACAAAATACACACATATGTCTAAGAATTACACAGAAAATTGATATTATCGTTTATAATCATTTTGGAGTAGTTATCATAACACTAGACATGGGCTCAAATTGTTTTCTTGTTTTCTTTTAAATAGTTAAGCTTCAAAATCGAACCAATGGAATAGTTTCAAGTGCAAATCCTGCCCACTCCAAGTAGGCTCAATCAAACGCTCAAAGTATTTGAAAGAAAACAAATACCATTTGAACCCATGTCTGTGTAATAGTATACTGCAGTGCATTCCCACCTTCTTTTGGTGCATGATGTGTTCTCTGTTTCAGTACTTCGCTGTAGGCCTTCCTACGAGTCGTCTCAACAGCAGCCTTGGTTTCGTGCTTACCAAACTTGTCCTCAGACAGACGGCGCCGCTTGATGACATCATCATTGGGCTGCTGGCCAATGGAGGTGGTAGACTGGAGCAACTTGGATGAAGGGTCACTCACTGTGGCGCCTTGGCTGATGACAGAAGCATCAACCAGAGATTTCACACCAGGTTGTTTCTGAGCGCTATCTGAATGAACACTGTCCTTCTTACAAGACAGAGCTGCTGTAGTCTTATCTTTGGTTTTCCCAGCCTTGGGTCCAAATTTGGCATCGAAGATGTCTATTTTCCCCTTGGCAGTGATCTTCTGTTTAGCCCTGTTCTCCACCTCAACCAGAGGCTCCACCCCTTCGCTCTTCACTGTTGCATTCTGGGAGTGTTTCCCAGAGTGTTTCTTCTTCTTCCCATGGGCGTGGCCTTTGGTGTTAACATTCTCTGTTATGACAATAGTCTCCATGACAGTCACAGATCCATTGTCGCCATCGTCGCATGGTGTTAGGGGGTCACATTTGATGTTAGATCCGAGCGGTAGGTTCTCCTGTGTTCTGAAGGTTGGTGGGGCCAGATGGTGAACCCCAGCTGGCTTGTCTTTCTTGGAGTGTGTTCTGGTTTTATGAGGCATCTTGGAGCCCTTCTTTAGGTCTGCTGTAACATAGTGGTTGGGTTCTTTATTTCTGTCTGACTGTATTTGTTTCAACAAGGACGTTCTGGAGTCTAGAGGGTTATCCTGGTCTAGAGTAACGTATGCAACACGTTCCTTCTCTGAGATCATCAAATGATCACCGGTCACAATGATACAGTTGGAGAGTTCTTTACCGAGGGAGCTGACCTCATGTGGGACTGTGATGTTTTTATTTCTGTCAAGAGACCAAGATGCTGTTGATTCCTCACTTGACGAAGACGATGCTGGAAAGTGTCTGTTCAGATTCCGACCAGAGCAAATGGTCAACTTTCCACCCTTGTCCTCTGATGTTGTGTCTCCAGAACTTATATCCCTCTTTGTTCTCGTCAACAACAGTTTTTCTTCTTTGTTTACCACAGGTGTCTTCTTATCAATGTTCCTTCGGAAACAGGCGGGCAAAACGGGCAGTCGGGGCACATTAGATTGTATAAACGCACAACTCTGACCCTTCTGCTCATTGAGTAGTGCGCTCTTAGGACCGGCTTGGATGGTGTCCCCTTCCAAAGAGCTGTTCATCCGGCAAAAGAGAGATCGGCCCACGCTGAGACTCAGAGGTGCTAAAGGCATAACAGGCATTAAAAACGGTGGATTCCCCCACTGTGGCGTCTTCCCCTCTATCTCTTGGAGGTCCTGCCTGTCCGTGTTGGGGGACACGTGTATGTCCGCCTTAGTGTCCCGGGACGGTGTGTCTCTGTGTGCCGGCACGTGTGTGTTCCTGTTAGAGTCTGTGATGCATTGAAACTCCTTTGTTGACTGTTGATGTCTCTCGTCGCCACACACATATTCCACCTGATGTGCCTTGCTACTGGAAGGGTAACCGGAGACGCTCACCGACCCATAACTTCTCTCTTCACCTTCCCCCTCAATGAACAAGCCGCCCAGCGGAGAGACGCTGTCGTCTGTCACATTCCGCACTGCATTTCTAAGGTGCTGCATGGGGAGAAATAAACAAAGTTTCAAATGGTTCAATAGTCACCGAAGGTGTAGGCTCGGCAAATGGTCCAGGAACACAAGGAAAGCACAAAGGACAACGCCCAAAGACTAGTCAGCCCCTCCCCCTCTGAGGGGACAACATGTATCTCTCTGTTACAGTATCCAGAGGACTGACTGTTGAATGAGTGATAGAATAATATGATTTAGTATCCATGTTTGGTATCTTTCTGAAACTTGTTCTCTGAGGGTAACTCTGATGCTATCTATATGGATGTATGATCTCTGTGGTAACGTCTGTCTTATTTACATAGGTCTCATCCCCCACACAAGCTCTTAGATGATGTAACATCCTGTGGAGACTGGGCCTTGGTGGTCAGGTTACACTGTAAACTTGTTATCGTTTGATTGGTCAGTGGTGATTGGTTTTGGGTTGAAAGGTCACACCTTCAGATGTTATAAATGGAATTAAATACCTTTCGTTCTCTCTCTTATCCTGTATCCAGTCCATGGAGGAAGGTTGTATGATCAATTCTCATTTCCTAGGCTTCTAGACCTCTGGCCTAGTAAGCATTGCTTTGTTTATGCTTTGTCTTGTAAATTAACCTCAGGATCTATATGCTTAGAATAATTCCTTGTAATGCTTGTTATTGCTTTGTAACTTAAGCTTTATGCCTTGTATGTGAATCCATTCATTTTACAAAGTTATTAAAAACACTTGTATTTAGAATTCCATTCTCAGACATTTCTTCATGGCCTACTACTGTAACTCAACCATAGTCTCTTGCATATTACTATTTATCTTTAGGGACTCAGATAAACATAAACATTTTAATAGGCTAATTGCTTAGTTTTATTACGAATCGCATGCGATGTATATATAATATGCTGTATATATACAGTGGGGAAAAAAGTATTTAGTCAGCCACCAATTGTGCAAGTTCTCCCACTTAAAAAGATGAGAAAGGCCTGTAATTTTCATCATAGGTACACGTCAACTATGACAGACAAATTGAGATTTTTTTTTCCAGAAAATCACATTGTAGGATTTTTTATGAATTTATTTGCAAATTATGGTGGAAAATAAGTATTTGGTCACCTACAAACAAGCAAGATTTCTGGCTCTCACAGACCTGTAACTTCTTCTTTAAGAGGCTCCTCTGTCCTCCACTCGTTACCTGTATTAATGGCACCTGTTTGAACTTGTTATCAGTATAAAAGACACCTGTCCACAGCCTCAAACAGTCACACTCCAAACTCCACTATGGCCAAGACCAAAGAGCTGTCAAAGGACACCAGAAACAAAATTGTAGACCTGCACCAGGCTGGGAAGACTGAATCTGCAATAGGTAAGCAGATTGGTTTGAAGAAATCAACTGTGGGAGCAATTATTAGGAAATGGAAGACATACAAGACCACTGATAATCTCCCTCGATCTGGGGCTCCACGCAAGATCTCACCCTGTGGGGTCAAAATGATCACAAGAACGGTGAGCAAAAATCCCAGAACCACACGGGGGGACCTAGTGAATGACCTGCAGAGAGCTGGGACCAAAGTAACAAAGCCTACCATCAGTAACACACTACGCCGCCAGGGACTCAAATCCTGCAGTGCCAGACGTGTCCCCCTGCTTAAGCCAGTACATGTCCAGGCCCGTCTGAAGTTTGCTAGAGTGCATTTGGATGATCCAGAAGAGGATTGGGAGAATGTCATATGGTCAGATGAAACCAAAATAGAACTTTTTGGTAAAAACTCAACTCGTCGTGTTTGGAGGACAAAGAATGCTGAGTTGCATCCAAAGAACACCATACCTACTGTGAAGCATGGGGGTGGAAACATCATGCTTTGGGGCTGTTTTTCTGCAAAGGGACCAGGACGACTGATCCTTGTAAAGGAAAGAATGAATGGGGCCATGTATCGTGAGATTTTGAGTGAAAACCTCCTTCCATCAGCAAGGGCATTGAAGATGAAACATGGCTGGGTCTTTCAGCATGACAATGATCCCAAACACACCGCCCGGGCAACGAAGGAGTGGCTTCGTAAGAAGCATTTCAAGGTCCTGGAGTGGCCTAGCCAGTCTCCAGATCTCAACCCCATAGAACATCTTTGGAGGGAGTTGAAAGTCCGTGTTGCCCAGTGACAGCCCCAAAACATCACTGCTCTAGAGGAGATCTGCATGGAGGAATGGGCCAAAATACCAGCAACAGTGTGTGAAAACCTTGTGAAGACTTACAGAAAATGTTTGACCTGTGTCATTGCCAACAAAGGGTATATAACAAAGTATTGAGAAGCGTATGTTATTGACCAAATACTTATTTTCCACCATAATTTGCAAATAAATTCATTAAAAATCCTACAATGTGATTTTCTGGATTTTTTTTTCTCATTTTGTCTGTCATAATTGACGTGTACCTATGATGAAAATTACAGGCCTCTCTCATCTTTTTAAGTGGGAGAACTTGCACAATTGGTGGCTGACTAAATAAATTTTTTCCCCACTGTATATATAGTTAGTAGCAGGTTAGTTAATAAAGAAGGGTAAACATTGTTAACTCCCCTTTCCAGAAGACACCTATCTAAATCATACTTATTTCTCATATATTTGTTATCATAGATTCTCGTAAACATATCTTTCTATCTAAAACTTCCATTATGTCGGTCAGAGTCCACTGCCTTAAATATAACCTACTGTAAATGTGGGAGTGGTCTGGTCTATAGACTGTTAAATATAACCTACTGTAAATGTGGGAGTGGTCTGGTCTATAGACTGTTATAGGCAGTGCTCTACTAACTGCGCAGCTCAAAATGTTTAAGCCAATAAAAGTGTCCCTTTATCCTCCCAGGCCTTTAACCCAGTGAGTGAGCTTTGTTAGACTGCTCTGAAGGTGTGTGTGTGTGAGAGAGAGAGAGAGAGAGAGAGAGAGAGAGAGAGAGAGAGAGAGAGAGAGAGAGAGAGAGAGAGAGAGAGAGAGAGAGAGAGAGAGAGAGAGAGAGAGAGAGAGAGAGAGAGAGAGAGAGAGAGAGAGAGAGAGGGGGAGAGGGAGAGGGAGAGGGAGAGGGAGTCTTGTTACACTCCTTAGCTGTGCTTCCATCTCACCCACTCAACCCAACACTCCTGTGATGCGTGCTATTATCATCAAACACCCACTATAATTAGAGATGCCATTTCTGTTCTGTCTATCTGAGGTTTTTCTAGGCCTCTCGTTTCCTCAGACCACTCCACAGGGCCAGGCCCAGCTGTCAGTCTCAGAGCAAGGCTCCTGGAGCAAGGCTCCCAGAGGTAGGCTCCCAGAGATCCCAGAGCTAGGCTCATAGAGCTAGGCTCCCAAAGCTAGCCTCCCAGAGTTAGCCCAGAGATAGGCTCCCAGAGCTAGGCTCTCAGAGCTAGCCCAGAGATAGGCTCCCAGAGATAGCCCAGAGCTAGGCTCCCAGAGATAGCCCAGAGCTAGGCTCCCAGAGATAGCCCAGAGCTAGGCTCCCAGAGATAGCCCGGAGCTAGGCTCTCATAGATAGTCCAGAGCTAGCCCAGAGCTAGGCTCCCAGAGATAGCCCAGAGCTAGGCTCCCAGAGATAGCCCAGAGCTAGGCTCCCAGATGAGAAATCAAGGAACAGATACTACATAACAACCTCTCCACATCTGACTCAGTCAGGGTGATAGAACCAACATACTGCAGTGACCAGGATGGCTAGGCTGTTTCAGATCACCCTCAGTCCTCAGTCGGACTACGTGCCACTGGCTACAGAATAGTGTTTTGCCCTACAGAATAGTGCTCTGCCCTTCAGAATAGTGCTCTGCCCTACAGAAGAGTTTCCTATACTCTGCTCTCTCTCTCTCTCAGTGCTGGGGTGGCTGTGAAGGTATGGAATCCTGAAAGTTGTGATGATGTTTCAGGTTGCAGTGTAATTGATGTTGTGGACTATTAATAGTATATGATAAAGGTGAGTGTCGCCTCAGGGTTAGTTTCTGACAGACAGAAAGACATAACTCTAGTGAAAGTGTTTGTGTGTGGCAGTACATGCTGCTGTTGCGTGCTTAGGTTAGTAAGTCTAAAAACGTACTTTCCCCGTCTCGAAAAAGAAAATCATTTCACAGAAATAACCAAAGATTTTGTTAAGTGTCAACATGCACCACCATGCAATTGTAAACAAACAAATCCACGTCTGTTGATCAACCACTACAATATCTAAATCAAATAACATAATAAACTTGAAATCTTACCTCTGACTTTTGCAGGGAGGTATTTTGGCTCTCAAATCTGCCAACACTGTCGTCATGTAAATAACTGTCTCTCTTATGGCTAATATCAATGTCTGTCTCCATGTCCAACACATCTCTCCCCACAGGAGCAGCATTTGTGGCCAAGTAACCCGAGGCGGCTGAGGAAAAGGACATGGGCGGAGGAGCCAGCACCGCCTCAGTCGTATTGAACTCCAGCCCGTAGAGTTTGGTGGTGGGAGAGGCCAGTGTGTCAGACAATGAACCCAGGGTTGAGTGGCTATCTGTGGGATAGGCAGAGCAGTCATCCTCGGTGATCACCAGGTCTCCTCCAGGCTCCTGATCTCCCTGCCCTGTTGATGATATCCACTCGCTGTGGGACTCTGTCTGGGTGTCTTCCCCTTCCCTGTCCTGGAGGCTACCCACTACCAGCAGCTCTTCTGGTCCAGTGAGGATGGGGCTCTCTGGGCTGGCTCGGGGCTCCACTGACTGGTGTTGGATGGCCATGGGTGTCTGTGGATATGCTTGTGCCTGTCCCTGTTGCTGTGTGAGTGCAGCGGTTCCTGTAAAGTCTTCAGGCCGCAGTCCTCCTCCAGTGACTATGACAGCCCAGTCGGAGAATGCGCTGTACCAGCTGTCAGTGGACACAGACCTATCAAAAGGTGGCACAGACAACCACTGGTCCGAGTCACAGCCTCCCTGACCAATAGCAGCGTCTGTTCCCAGTAGGAAACCCGACTCCTTTGTGTTGTCCGGACATTCCGTGACACTGCTGCCTCTGATAGGATAAAGGCCCCACTCGTCCCCACCCAAAATAGCCCCTTCCTCCCCCTCCCCGTCCTCAGCTGCCAGGCCCTGGTACTGGCACGCGTCCAGCCACAACTCCTTAGGACTGTCATTGTTTTCCTCTGAGGGCTTTAAACTAGCTCCCTCTGTCCCATCGTGTGTCACACTAGTGATGCTATCACATAAGACCCAATAAGCGTCGACAGGTGGTGGTGTCTCATCACGGTGGCCTGGTGCTAGCCCCTCTGACCGGGCCACGTCCTCTTTCTCTGTCCTAACCTGGTGGTGGTGGTGTAGGAGTCCTGTCACCGGATCCTGGGTGACTAGTATTAAGACGTGTGTGTCACAGCGACGGTCAGTCACATTGTTCTCCGCTGTGTCACTTTTATGGGTAATCTGTCGCGTCTCCTGGATTAGGTTAAGTGTGTCAGGGTCGGTGACGCTGGCCTGGGTATTTGAGTGAAGAGGTATAGGTTCCATAGGGCCAACACTGATACCAATACCAACACCATGTATCCTTTTATGACTGGGGCAGGGGCGATGGGGGGCCACTGGCCCCTGGGGGGGGTGGATTAAGACAAGTGTGTCAGGGTCAGTGATGCTGTTCTCTGTCTGGATATTTGGCTTAGGGGATATGGGCTCCATGGAGCCGGAACCTTCCATCCCTCTTGGGCTTGGGCTGGGACCTGGGCAGCAGTGGGGCTCTGGGCCCTGGGAGGTGGGTGCAGGTTTGGGCTGGGTGTCTGGGAGGGGTGGTATGGCCTCTGTAGAACAGAGCCTGTACATCCGTCTGCGGCTAAGGCTGGGGCAGGCTGGTGTCAGGGTGTCTGGCTCTAAGAGGGGTGGTATATCTTCCTCCATTATGCTAATGTATGGGACGTGTGTCGGGCTCACAGTCAACAGGGAATTTCCTATTAGACTAACTGTTAAGAGGTTGGTTTCTCCCGTGGGAGAACCGGGTTCAGATCCCGTCCGCGACACCAACACACTCCATCCCTCTGGGGTTGTGGCAGTTGGAGGCCCCTGAGAGGTGGGTGCAGGCTGGGGTCGAGGCTGGCCACTACACGGGTCTGTGGACAGGAGCTGGTTGTGGTGACACCAGCCTCGTCATATAGATGTTGTCCACCCAGAGCTAGTAACTACAACTTTTCTGTTCGGCTGTTCCTTCATCCATTCTACAGTACTGTCATCCACTCTGAATGGGTTGGTTCAGGAAGATCTGTGGAGTATAATATTTATCTTATTACATAAAATAATACTACAACTTAAGTCTCTTAGGACCAATCCTAATCTCTTACAGCTTGATAACAAATGATCAGTGGAGAAGATAAGCAATAGAGACCAACAAGATTCAGCAGATATAATATTTGACTAAAATACTTCAAACCTAATCATTTCACTTGGAGCTGATACAGTATACTGGGGGCCGCCAGTTGGGGAACCCTGGCCTACATGGACCTCATAGTAGTTGGGGAACCCTGGCCTACATGGACCTCATAGTAGTTGGGGAACCCTGGCCTACATGGACCTCATAGTATGTGGTCAAGTTCTTGACTGGTCACAAACATCCTTAGCTCCTCCTCCTCCCTCTGATTTATCTGGACATAGGCCCAATAACCCCACTATCTCCCTCTATCTGTATCCCTCTAGCTGTCTCCCTCTAGCTGTCTCCATCTAGCTGTCTCCATCTAGCTGTCTCCATCTAGCTGTCTCCCTCTAGCTGTCTCCATCTAGCTGTCTCCCTTTAGCTGTCTCCCTCTAGCTGTCTCCATCTAACTGTCTCCCTTTAGCTGTCTCCCTTTAGCTGTCTCCCTCTAGCTGTCTCCATCTAGCTATCTCCCTCTAGCTTTCTCCCTTTAGCTGTCTCCCTCGAGCTGTCTCCGTCTAGCTATCTCCCTATAACTATCTCCCTCTAGCTATCTCCCTCTAGCTGTCGATAAACCCACTATCTCCCTCTATGTATCTCCCTCTAGCTGTCAATAAACATAATGTCTCCCTCTAGCTGTCAGTAAACCCATTATCTCCCTCTAGTTATGTCCCTCTAGCTGTCAATAAACCCACTCTCTCCATCTAGCTGTTAATAAACCCACTTTCTCCCTCTAGCTGTCAAGAAACCCACTATCTCCCTTTCGCTATCTCCCTCTAGCTGTCAATAAACCCACTATCTCCCATTAGCTGTCAATAAACCACTATCTCCCTCTAGCTGTCAATAAACCCACTATCTCCCTCTAGCAGTCAATAGACCCACTGTCTCCCTATAGCTGTCAATAAACTCACTACCTCCCTCTAGCTGTCAATAAACCCCCTATCTCCTCTAGCTAACTCCTGCAAGCCGTCAATAAATCCACTATCTCCCTCTAGCTATCTCCCTCTAGCTGTCAATAAACCCACTATCTCCCTCTAGATAAATCCCTCTAGCTGTCTCCCTCTAGTCATCTCCTTGTATCTATCTCCCTCTAGCTGTCAGTAAACCCATTATCTCCCTCTAGTTATGTCCCTCTATTTGTCAATAAATCCACTGACTCCCTCTAGCTGTCAATAAACCCTCTATCTCCCTCTAGCTGTCAGTAAACAGATTATCTCCCTCTAGTTACAGTGAGGGAAAAAAGTATTTGATCCCCTGCTGATTTTGTACGTTTGCCCACTGACAAAGAAATGATCAGTCTATCATTTTAATGGTAGGTTTATTTGAACAGTGAGAGACAGAACAACAACAACAAAAAAATCCAGAAAAAACGCATGTTAAAAATGTTATAAATGGATTTGCATTTTAATGAGGGAAATAAGTATTTGACCCCTCTGCAAAACATGACTTAGTACTTGGTGGCAAAACCCTTGTTGGCGATCACAGAGGTCAGACGTTTCTTTTAGTTGGCCACCAGGTTTACACACATCTCAGGAGGGATTTTGTCCCACTCATCTTTGCAGATCTTCTCCAAGTCATTAAGGTTTCGAGGCTGACGTTTGGCAACTCGAACCTTCAGCTCCCTCCACAGATGTTCTATGGGATTAAGGTCTGGAGACTGGCTAGGCCACTCCAGGACCTTAATGTGCTTCTTCTTGAGCCACTCCTTTGTTGCCTTGGCCGTGTGTTTTGGGTCATTGTCATGCTGGAATACCCATCCACGACCCATTTTCAATGCCCTGGCTGAGGGAAGGAGTTTCTCACTCAAGATTTGACGGTACATGGCCCCTTCCATCGTCCCTTTGATGCGGTGAAGTTATCCTGTCCCCTTAGCAGAAAAACACCCCCAAAGCATAATGTTTCCACCTCCATGTTTGACGGTGGGGATGGTGTTCTTGGGGTCATAGGCAGCATTCCTCCTCCTCCAAACACGGCGAGTTGAGTTGATGCCAAAGAGCTCCATTTTGGTCTCATCTGACCACAACACTTTCACCCAGTTCTCCTCTGAATCATTCAGATGTTCATTGGCAAACTTCAGACGGGCATGAATATGTGCTTTCTTGAGCAGGGGGACCTTGCTTTCTTGGTGACTATGGTCTCAGCTGCCTTGAGATCATTGACAAGATCCTCCCGTGTAGTTCTGGGCTGATTCCTCTCCGTTCTCATGATCATTGCAACTCCACGAGGTGAGATCTTGCATGGAGCCCCAGGCCGAGGGAGATTAACAGTTATTTTGTGTTTCTTCCATTTGCGAATAATCGCACCAACTGTTGTCACCTTCTCACCAAGCTGCTTGGCGATGGTCTTGTAGCCCATTCCAGCCTTGTGTAGGTCTACAATCTTGTCCCTGACATCCTTGGAGAGCTCTTTGGTCTTGGCCATGGTGGAGAGTTTGGAATCTGATTGATTGATTGCTTCTGTGGACAGGTGTCTTTTATACAGGTAACAAGCTGAGATTAGGAGCACTCCCTTTAAGAGTGTGCTCCTAATCTCAGCTCGTTACCTGTATAAAAGACACCTGGGAGCCAGAAATCTTTCTGATTAAGAGGGGGTCAAATACTTATTTCCCTCATTAAAATCCAAATCAATTTATAACATTTTTGACATGCTTTTTTCTGGATTTTGTTGTTGTTATTCTGTCTCTCACTGTTCAAATAAACCTACCATTACAATTATAGACTGATCATTTCTTTGTCAGTGGGCAAACGTACAAAATCAGCAGGAGATCAAATACTTTTTTCCCTCACTGTATGTCCCTCTAGCTGTCAATAAACCCACTGTCTCCCTCAAGCTATCTCCCCTAGCTGTCAATAAACCCACTATCTCCCTCTAGCTAACTCCTGTTAGCGTCAATAAATCGACTATATCCCTCTAGCTATCTCACTCTAGCTATCTCCCTCTAGCTGTCTCCCTCTAGTCATCTCCCTGTATCTATCTCCCTATAGCTGTCAATAAACCCACTATCTTCATCTAGCTGTCAATAAACCCACTATCTCCCTCTTGCTGTCAGTAAACCCATTATCTCCCTCTAGTTATGTCCTTCTATTTGTCAATAAATCCACTGACTCCCTCTAGCTGTCAATAAATCCACAGTCTCCCTCAAGCTATCTCCCTCTAGCTGTCAGTAAATATATTTTCTCCCTAGTTATCTCCCTCTAGCTGTCAATAAACCCACTATCTCCCCTTCGCTATCTCCCTCTAGCTGTCAATAAACCCACTATCTCCCATTAGCTGTCAATAAACCAATATCTTCCTCTAGCTATCTCCCTCTAGCTGTCAATAAACCCACTGTCTCACTCTAGCTGTCAATAAACCCATTGGCTCGCTATAGCTGTCAATAAACCCACTGTCTCGCTATAGCTGTCAAAAAAACCAATATCTCCCTCTAGCTATAGCTGTCAATAAACCCAATATCTCCCTCTAGCTGTCAATAAATCCACTGTCTCCCTCTAGCTGTCAATAAAACCACTGTCTCCCTCAAGCTATCTCCCTCTAGCTGTCAATAAAACCACTGTCTCCCTCAAGCTATCTCCCTCTAGCTGTCAATAAACCCTCTATCTCCCTCTAGCTGTCAATAAACTCACTTTCTCCCTCTAGTTGTCAATAAACCCACAATCTCCCTCTAGCTGTCAATAAACCCACTATCTCCCTCTAGCTAACTCCCGCTAAACGTCAATAAATCAACTATATCCCTCTAGCTACCTCCCTCTAGCTGTCAATAAACATACTGTCCCCCTCTAGCTGTCAACAAACCCACTATCTCCCTCTAGCTATCGCGCTCTTGCTGTCTCCCTCTAATCGCCCTCTTGCTGTCTCCCTCTAGCGGTCAATAAACCCACTCTCCCTCAAGCTATCTCCCATTTGCTATTTCCCTATAGCTATCTCAGTATAGCTATCTCCCTTTAGCTTTTAATGAACCACATATCTCCTCTAGCTATCTCCCTCTAGCTGTCAATAACCCTACTGTTTCCCTCTAGCTGTCAATAAACCCACTATCTCCCTATAGCTGTCAATAAACCCACTATCTCCCTATAGCTGTCAATAAACCTACCGTCTCCCTCTAGCTGTCAATAAATCCACTGTCTCCATCTAGCTATCTCCCTTTAGCTGTCAATAAACCCACTATCTCCCTCTAGCTGTGAAGACACTTATAAATTAATAATCTGCTACTCTCCTCTGAAAACATATTTTCTGTCTGCCTGTTGTACTGGATTTTTAGATGACGAAGCAGGATTAAAATAAAATCCTTAGTTGTGTTGTCTCTGGTATTGTTGGCAATGGCTAAACGGACCTGGGGTGTAATCATGTGTCTAGCCCAAACGAAACGAGAGTTTCTATTGGAGTTTCTATTAAAATACTTTGGGTGTTTGCTTCAGCCTTCCCGGAGTGCCATGTAGACGGGGTTTGCAGTTTTTTTTAAAACTTTCTATTGGTCCCATTGCAACAGACAAGCTCAATCAAGCACAGATAAAGTATGTTGACAGTGATATTAGTACTGGAAGGGAGATGGCCCCTCTCTGTCCACCTTACCCTACCCTGCTCTGCAATGCACTGAGCTAAGCTGTCCAGCTGGGTAGGTGTCTGGTGGCAGGGACTGTGGAAAAATACCAGTTCACCCATGTGCTGCATTGGTGTCATTCCAGTTGAGATGAAGGGCACCTTAGCCTGGACCTTAGCACGGTTGTTTACCAAGATATATCCACAGCTATTGACTAACATAACACTTTCCATGATATTCTAAAATAAGATATTCCAATCCTTCCAAACTAATCCCACCTGGCACTATTCAAGCTTTGATAAGATGTAAACAGAGATAAATGATTCAAAATAGCATTGATTAAGCCTTCATTATGCATTGAATCAATGATCAAATCAAATGTTATTTGTCACATGCTTCGTAAACAACAGGTGTTACAGGAGGGGGTCGCAGTTCCGGAGCGACCCACTAGGTGTCATCCTCCGACAACCTTAGGCACCTCCTCACTCACAGTCTGGACTAATCATCATCCTATTGGTGTCACCTGTGTCTACCTGTTCACCTGTGTATTTATGCCCTCACTTCCCTGTGTTCCCTTGCTCTGTTTTCTCTGCTAGTTTCTCGATGCCAAACAGTACTAATCAGTGTCTGATCGCGAGACGTATGTACAGGTACTTGAGAAGTGTTCTCCCTATTTCATTGTTGTTTTCAGTCGTAGGTAGTATTTTGTATGTTTGCTGTCAGCCTGTTTTTGGAGACCAATTTTCTCCTCCTTTATTTTATCGTGACATTTTGTATCCTGGTTTTGGGACCACCAGTAAAGATCCTTGTTTCACCATCTCTGCCTACTGCCTACTGTCTATCCTGCACCGCACCTGGGTCACACCTCACATCAACCTTTACAAACAGGTGTTGACTAACAGTGAAATGCTTATTTACCGGCCCTATCCAACAATACAGAGAGAGAAAATATATAAGAAATAGAAAAATTATAGCACAAGGAATAAATACACAATGAGTAATGATACCATGGCTATATATACAGGTTACAAGTACCGAGTTGATGTGCAGGGGTACGAGGTAATTGAGGTAGATATGTACATATAGGTAGGGATAAAGTGACTAGGCAACAGGATAGATAATAAACAGTAACAGCAGCGTATGTGATGAGTCAAAAGAGTTAGTGCAAAAAGGGTCAATGCAGATAGTCCGGGCAGCTATTGGTTAACTATTTAACTAACTGTTTAGCAGTCTTATGGCTTGGGGGTAGAAGCTGTTCAGGGTCCTGTTGGTTCCAGACTTGGTGCATTGGTACCGCTTGCCTTGTGGTAGCAGAGAGAACAGTCTATGACTTAGGTGGCTGAAGTCTTTGACAATTCTTAGGGCCTTCCTCTGACACTGCCTGGTATAGAGGTCCTGGATGGCAGCGAGCTCAGCCCCAGTGATGTACTGGGCCGTACGCAATACCCTCTGTAGCGCCTTGTGGTCGCGTTAATACTCTAAGGAGTTCTGACAGCAAGTTCCAACATTATTGTAAAAAAGGCTGTCCTGCTCCTCTCCTCTATACCTGACTTCCCCTCACAGTCCCTTCAGTTTCCCTTAAGTCCCGTTAGTTTTCCTGCTCAACCTACCTAAGTTATCCCTCACCCATTGTAGCCCTGCCATTCCCAACCAATCAGAGTGCTTGGAAATGCGCGTCTGGACACTGCACCCGCCCACTCAGGTCAGGAGTGTTATCGCCGTCCGAAGGGAGAAGAAGCATGTTTCTGAGGACTTGTTATTGTCAACAGTAACACGAATGTCTGAATGTTGTGCGTGCATCGTAATGTAAGTTGCAGGGGGGGTTTATTGGGGTTTTTACATGCTGTGTAATAATGGGTAATTACCACTAATGACTTACTGTTACTTTGATAGCTTTCAGACATACATTCTACTGTACGGCTGTCAAATCAAATCAAATCACATCACATTTTATTTGTCACAAACGTGTTTAGCAGTTGTTATTGCGGGTGTAGGTAGCTTAGTGGGTAAGAGCGTTGTGCCAGTAACCGAAAGGTCGCTGGTTCTAATCCCCGAGCCAATCTTGGTAAAAACTCTGTTGATGTGCCCTTAAGCAAGGCACTTAACCCTAATTGCTCCTGTAAGTCGCTCTGGATAAGAGCGTCTGCTAAATGACTAAAAATGTAAAAATGTGTAGCGAAATGCTTGTGCTTATAGCTCCGAAAGTGCAGTAATATCTAACAATTTCACAACATATATCCAATACACACAAATCTAGTAAGGAATGGAATTTAAGAATATATATGGACAAGCAATGACAGAGCGGCATGGACGAAGATACAGTAGAATATTATAGAATAGAATACAGTATATACATATGAGATGAGTAATGCAAGATATGTAAACATTATTAAAGTGACTAGTGTTCCATTTCTTAAAGTGGCCAGTGATTTCAATAGGCAGCAGCAGCCTCTAATGTGCTAGTGATGGCTATTTAACAGTCTGATGGCCTTGAGATAGAAGCTGTTTTTCATTCTCTCTGTCCCAGCTTTGATGCACCTGTACTGACCTCGCCTTCTGGATGATAGCGGGGTGAACAGGCAGTGAACAGGCAGGTGGTTGATATCCTTGATGATCTTTTTGGCCTTCCTGTGACATCTGGTGCTGTAGGTGTCTTGGAGAGCGGGTAGTTTGCCCCTGGTAATGCGTTCGGCAGACCGCACCACCCTCTGGAGAGCCCTGCAGTTGCGGGCGGTGCAGTTGCCGTACCAGGCGGTGATACAGCCCGACAGGATGCTCTCAATTGTGCATCTGTAAAAGTTTGTGAGGGTTTTAGGTGCCAAGCCAAATGTCTTCAGCCTCCTGAGGTTGAAGAGGCTCTGTTGCGCCTTCTTCACCACACTGTCTGCGTGGGTGGACCATTTCAGTTTGTCAGTGATGTGTACGCCCAGGAACTTGAAGCTTTCCACCTTCTCCACTGCGGTCCCTTCGATGTGGAAAGGGGGTTGCACCCTATGCTGTTTCCTGAAGTCCACGATCATCTCCTTTGTTTTGTTGACGTTGAGTGAGAGGTTATTTTCCTGGCACCACACTCCCAGAGCCCTCACCTCCTCCCTGTAGGCTGTCTCGTCATTGTTGGTAATCAAGCCTACTACTGTTGTTACGTGGCTGTTCAAATCAAATCAAATCAAATCAAATCAAATTGTATTGGTCACATGCACCGAATACAACAGGTGCAGACATTACAGTGAAATGCTTACTTACAGCCCTTAACCAACAGTGCATTTATTTTAAACAAAAAAAGTAAGAATAAAACAACAAAAAAAAAGTGTTGAGAAAAAAAAGAGCAGAAGTAAAATAAAGTGACAGTAGGGAGGCTATATATACAGTAAAATAAAGTGACAGTAGGGAGGCTATATATACAGGGGGGTACCGTTGCATAGTCAATGTGCGGGGGCACCGGCTAGTTGAGGTAGTTGAGGTAATATGTACATGTGGGTAGAGTTAAAGTGACTATGCATAAATACTTAACAGAGTAGCAGCAGCGTAAAAGGATGGGGTGGGGGGGCAGTGCAAATATTCCGGGTAGCCATGATTAGCTGTTCAGGAGTCTTATGGCTTGGGGGTAGAAGCTGTTGAGAAGTCTTTTGGACCTAGACTTGGCACTCCGGTACCGCTTGCCGTGCGGTAGCAGAGAGAACAGTCTATGACTAGGGTGGCTGGAGTCTTTGACAATTTTGAGGGCCTTCCTCTGACACCGCCTGGTATAGAGGTCCTGGATGGCAGGGAGCTTTGCCCCAGTGATGTACTGGGCCGTACGCACTACCCTCTGTAGTGCCTTGCGGTCAGAGGCCAAGCAGTTGCCATACCAGGCGGTGATGCAACCAGTCAGGATGCTCTCGATGGTGCAGCTGTAGAATTTTTTGAGGATCTGAGGACCCATGCCAAATCTTTTTAGTCTCCTGAGGGGGAATAGGCTTTGTCGTGCCCTCTTCACGACTGTCTTGGTGTGTTTGGACCATGATAGTTCGTTGGTGATGTGGACACCAAGGAACTTGAAGCTCTCAACCTGTTCCACTACAGCCCCGTCGATGAGAATGGGGGCGTGCTCAGTCCTCTTTTTTTTCCTGTAGTCCACAATCATCTCCTTTGTCTTGGTCACGTTGAGGGAGAGGTTGTTGTCCTGGCACCACACGGCCAGATCTCTGACCTCCTCCCTATAGGCTGTCTCATCGTTGTCGGTGATCAGGCCTACCACTGTTGTGTCGTCGGCAAACTTAATGATGGTGTTGGAGTCGTGCCTGGCCATGCAGTCATGGGTGAACAGAGAGTACAGGAGGGGACTGAGCACGCACCCCTGAGGGGCCCCCGTGTTGAGGATCAGTGTGGCAGATGTGTTGTTACCTACCCTTACCACCTGGGGGCGGCCCGTCAGGAAGTCCAGGATCCAGTTGCAGAGGGAGGTGTTTAGTCCCAGGATCCTTAGCTTAGTGATGAGCTTAGAGGGCACTATGGTGTTGAATGCTGAGCTGTAGTCAATGAATAGCATTCTCACGTAGGTGTTCCTCTTGTCCAGGTGGGAAAGGGCAGTGTGGAGTGCGATAGAGATTGCATCATCTGTGGATCTGTTGGGGCGGTATGCAAATTGGAGTGGGTCTAGGGTTTCTGGGATTATGCTGTTGATGTGAGCCATGACCAGTCTTTCAAAGCACTTCATGGCTACAGACGTCAGTGCTACGGGTCGGTAGTCATTTAGGCAGGTTATCTTAGAGTTCTTGGGCACGGGGACTATGGTGGTCTGCTTGAAACATGTTGGTATTACAGACTCAGTCAGGGACATGTTGAAAATGTCAGTGAAGACACTTGCCAGTTGGTCAGCACATGCTCGGAGTACACGTCCTGGTAATCCGTCTGGCCCTGCGGCCTTGTGAATGTTGACCTGCTTAAAAGTCTTACTCACATCGGCTACGGAGAGCGTGATCACATAGTCGTCTGGAGCAGCTGGTGCTCTCATGCATGCTTCAGTGTTGCTTGCCTCGAAGCGAGCATAGAAGTGGTTTAGCTCGTCTGGTAGGTTTGTGTCACTGGGCAGCTCGCGGCTGTGCTTCCCTTTGTAGTCTGTAATCGTTTTCAAGCCCTGCCACATCCGACGAGCGTCAGAGCCAGTGTAGTATGATTCAATCTTAGACCTGTATTGACTCTTTGCCTGTTTGATGGTTCGTCGGAGGTCATAGCGGGATTTCTTATAAGCGTCCGGGTTAGAGTCCCGTTCCTTGAAAGCGGCAGCTCTACCCTTTAGCTCAGTGCGGATGTTTCCTGTAATCCATGGCTTCTGGTTGGGGTATGTACGTACGGTCACTGTGGGGGACGACATCATCGATGCACTTATTGATGAAGCCAGTGACTGATGTGGTGTACTCCTCAATGCTGTCTGAAGAATCCCGAACATGTTCCAGTCTGTGCTAGCAAAAACAGTCCTGTAGCTTAGCATCTGCGTCATCTGACCACTTTTTTATTAACCGAATCACTGGTGCTTCCTGCTTCAGTTTTTGCTTATAAGCAGGAATCAGGAGGATAGAGTTATGGTCAGATTTGCCAAATGGAGGGCGAGGGAGAGCTTTGTATGCGTCTCTGTGTGTGGAGTAAAGGTGGTCTAGAGTTTTTTCCCCTCTGGTTGCACATTTAACATGCTGGTAGAAATTAGGTAGAACGGATTTAAGTTTCCCTGCATTAAAGTCCCCGGCTACTAGGAGCGCTGCCGTGGGCAAGCTTCTAGAGTCATCCCAGACAGTTCTTGGAGCTTGCTCATGCGCAGAGTAATTTATGACCCTGTGGCTGTTACTATTCCTTAACGTTAGATTTGCCAATACTGCTTCACCTATTGTTTATCGTATGTAGTATTATTCCGTACTGCCATAAGTACTATTGCATTGGTTGCACAAGTACTTTTGCAGAAGCGGTTTAATTGTTGTATTGGTGAACATAGTATTTTGCATGCACACGCTACCACAGCGTTTTCCATAGTGGCCTTTATTAAGGTGTTTTATTGCGCTGCCGTGGGCAAGCTTCTAGAGTCATCCCAGACAGTTCTTGGAGCTTGCTCATGCGCAGAGTAATTTATGACCCTGTGGCGCCATGGCAGATCTGATAAGGTCTCAGCCTAGCAGACTCGTACACAAGGCAGGAGAGAGAGGGTGCCATACATCTTGACCCTTTGTTAATTCAAGTAATTAGTTTCTCTTTCTCTCCAAGAGGTGAATGTTTAAGTTTATGTTGATATCGATGCTGTGTTTAAAGCCCTTTATAGACGTGTTATAAGTGTAATGCCATTAGCCGTGTATTAATGTACATATATGTAATTTGTATAGTTATAACCCTTAACTAATACTGTTTACATGTGTGCATATCTTTGTCTTATAGAACCACAACAATAACATTCCAAGTCATTCAGATTACCAAAACCATATAAACATCCTCAAATGGAAGCAGCTGTGTCTGTGTGTGTGGTGGTGACTATCAAGAGTACAGCGATGGGCCTCCTCATCATGTTCTAACCGGACAGCACTATAGAGGGCAGAACCAAACCAATCAGTTATAAGTATATAGCGGGTGAGGGCATTCACAGCCGACTGCTCAGACGGGTGAGGGCATACCAGCCAACCGCTTTTACGTGGTCCTTCTAGCCGGATTTAGTGACTAACAGTTTTTTACATGATCCGTAATTTCAATGGAATGGTATCAAACACACGTTTTTGGGGGGTTTTCATGTGGTTGATACCATTCCACTTACTCCATTCCGGCCATTATTATGAGCTGTACTCCCTCAGGAGCCTCCACTGGTGTTTGTGTTTGTGTGTTTGTGTGTGTGTGTGTGTGTGTGTGTGTGTGTGTGTGTGTGTGTGTGTGTGTGTGTGTGTGTGTGTGTGTGTGTGTGTGTGTGTGCATATGTGTGATTAGTCAGAGTCTGGTCTATTCTGGCATAAAGAAACAGTAAAACTGTCATCATGTAGCTGTAGTGAACCATTGCATCATCATCCATCAGATCACTGTTTTGATTCCAGCTCTACTGTCCACACCAAGCTAGATAGATAGTGTTCCATGTCCTCATTTCAAATAAGAGTTCTTCGAATAAGAGTTGGTTCTTAATTGACTTACCTGTATGATCAAACGTTTTCCCCCCCAAAAAAATTGATACAATTCTGCCATGTTGATGTCTAAATACATTTCGATCTACAATTGAATCCCAAAGTAATAAAATGTATAATGAAAATGTAGGTCCTGTGTGATATTAATAGGATACCCAGTATCCATGATTTAATCACTAAATAAACATACAAGCTACATCTAAATCCTTTTCAACTCATAATATGACGTCATAGAACAAGCTGTTAATCTACATGTATTGAGATGTTTAAGTTAAGTTGTTTAGTTCACAATATGAGAAAATATTACTGAAGAAAACTACAAACGCAACATGTAAAGTGCAGGTCCCATGTTCAATGATCTGAAATAAAAGATCCAATACATTTTCCATATGCACAAAAACCTTTTTTTTTCTCAAATTTGGTGCACAGGAGTATTTCTGTCTGTAATCAAGCCCTTTTGTGGGGAAAAACTCATTCTGATTGGCTGGGTCTGGCTCCCCAGTGGGTTGGCCTGGCTCCCAAGTGGATGGGCCTTCCCAGGCACACCCATGGCTGAGCCCCTGCCCTGTCATGTGAAATCCATAGATTAGGGCCTAACAAATGTATTTAAATTGACTGATTTCCTTATATGAACTGTAACTCAGCAAAATCTTAGAAATTGTTGCGTGTTGCGTTTATATTTTTGTTCAGTATACATACAGTAGACTACAACAGGTAAGTCAGTAGACTACAACAGGTAAGTCAGTAGACTACAACAGGTAAGTCAGTAGACTACAACAGGTAAGTCAGTAGCCCAGGTAAGTCAAGTAAGTCAACACCGTCCCCAAAAGCCTAATGAATACAGACAAAACATAATAAAAACCGCACTTTACGATTCCCAACAACAACCTCATAATTGTTGACATCTCAATCAAACTCCAAAAGATCTGGCCTCTCTACACGTACAGTGCCTTGCAAAAGTATTCATATTTTGTTGCATTACAACCTGTAATTTAAATGGATTTTTATTTGGATTTCATGTATTGGTCATACACAAAATAGTCCAAATTGGTGAAGTGAAATGAAAAAAATTACTTGTTTCAAAAAATTCTAAAAAATAAATAATGGAAAAGTGTTGTGTGCATATGTATTCACCCCCTTTGCTATGAAGCCCCTAAATAAGATCTGGTGCAACCAATTACCTTCAGAAGTCACATAATTAGTTAAATAAAGTCCACCTGTGTGCAATCTAAGTGTCACATGATCTGTCACATGATCTCAGTATATATACACCTGTTCTGAAAGGTCCCAGAGTCTGCAACACCACTAAGCAAGGGGCACCACCAAGCAAGCGGCACCATGAAGACCAAGGAGCTCTCCAAACAGGTCAGGGACAAAGTTGTGGAGAAGTACAGATCAGGGTTGGGTTTTTAAAAAAAATATCTGAAACTTTGAACATCCCACGGAGCACCATTAAATCCATTATTAAAAAATGGAAAGAATATGTTACCACAACAAACCTGCCAAGAGAGGGCCGCACACCAAAACTCACAGACCAGGCAAGGAGGGCATTAATCAAGGAGGCAACAAATATTTTGCATCTTCAAAATGGTAGGCATGTTGTGTAAATCAAATGATATAAACCCCCCCAAAAATCAATTTTAATTCCAGGTTGTAAGGCAACAAAATAGGAAAAATGCCAAGGTGGGTGAATACTTTCGCAAGCCACTGTATAGAAAACCTTGCAAATCCACACACATCAACACAAGGAGAACGTGCCCACTGGGCACAGACATCAGTTCAACGTCTAATTTTTATTTACATTTGGTTGAGTTGTCAACTAACGTGAATTCAACATGAAATCAACAAACAAATTCACCCTGTCATTAGATTTAGGTTAAAAGTTGGATTTAAAAAATATGAAATACTCTTACGTTGATGACTTTTAGAAAATCCAATCAGTTTTCCACGTTGATTCAACGTCATCATATCGCATTTTTGGGTGGAAATTACGTGGAAGCAACGTTGATTCAACTAGTTTTTTCCCAGTTGGTTAGCACTTCCCTGAATAGTTGTCTACCCTTGGGATATTCTCAGCATGCTTTTACATACCTTATTTTCTTCCGTATAGCTGATTATACAGAGGCTAGATGTAGGAGACGGTAACATGCTCAAGTCAAAGCTGAAACTTCAGGGGCTCTGGGGCTATTTTTAAAGCTTGTCACCCCAGTACAGAGTCAGTTACCTGATAGCTGGGACATGTGCAGATCCTGAACACTTAACACCCCACATCTATATTAATGTCTTAAAAAGGCTACATAGGGGCACCATATGCCCTATATAGTGCACTACTTTTAGTGCACTATAAAGGGAATAGGGTGCCATTTGAGACGAGACCTATATTTACGCCTTCTGCAGTTTCACTGAGTATCATCGTGTTGGCTAACTTAGCTTACAAACATCCAGAACGGACCGTCTGAGACGTCTGTTTTCTTTTCATCAGTTATTACAGTATTACGTGAGTCTGTCAATCTGTTTTTAAATTGATCAAAGTCACTGATCAGTGAGCTGAGTGGTCTAAAGCCGTATGTAAGGGCCCGACACGATCTTATGAATCCAGCTAGAGACCAGCCTGCAGGGCCAGTGGCCCGACACGATCTCATGAGTCCAGCTAGAGACCAGCCTGCAGGGCCAGTGGCCCGACACGATCTCACGAATCCAGCTAGAGACCAGCCTGCAGGGCCAGTGGCCCAACATGATCTCACGAATCCAGCTAGAGACCAGCCTGCAGGGCCAGTGGCCCAACATGATCTCACGAATCCAGCTAGAGACCAGCCTGCAGGGCCAGTGGCCCAACATGATCTCATGAATCCAGCTAGAGACCAGCCTGCAGGGCCAGTGGCCCAACACGATCTCACGAATCTTGCTAGAGACCAGCCTGCAGGGCCAGTGGCCCAACATGATCTCACGAATCCAGCTAGAGACCAGCCTGCAGGGCCAGTGGGCCAACACGATCTCACGAATCCAGCTAGAGACCAGCCTGCAGGGCCAGTGGCCCAACATGATCTCACGAATCTTGCTAGAGACCAGCCTGCAGGGCCAGTGGGCCAACATGATCTCACGAATCCAGCTAGAGACCAGCCTGCAGGGCCAGTGGGCCAACATGATCTCACGAATCCAGCTAGAGACCAGCCTGCAGGGCCAGTGGCCCAACATGATCTCACGAATCCAGCTAGAGACCAGCCTGCAGGGCCAGTGGCCCAACATGATCTCACGAATCCAGCTAGAGACCAGCCTGCAGGGCCAGTGGCCCAACATGATCTCACGAATCCAGCTAGAGACCAGCCTGCAGGGCCAGTGGCCCAACACGATCTCACGAATCTTGCTAGAGACCAGCCTGCAGGGCCAGTGGCCCAACATGATCTCACGAATCCAGCTAGAGACCAGCCTGCAGGGCCAGTGGCCCAACACGATCTCACGAATCTTGCTAGAGACCAGCCTGCAGGGCCAGTGGCCCAACATGATCTCACGAATCCAGCTAGAGACCAGCCTGCAGGGCCAGTGGCCCAACACGATCTCACGAATCCAGCTAGAGACCAGCCTGCAGGGCCAGTGGCTCAACATGATCTCACGAATCCAGCTAGAGACCAGCCTGCAGGGCCAGTGGCCCAACATGATCTCACGAATCCAGCTAGAGACCAGCCTGCAGGGCCAGTGGGCCAACACGATCTCACGAATCCAGCTAGAGACCAGCCTGCAGGGCCAGTGGGCCACAGTGTCGTCAGCAGGGTGAGAATATCTAAACGGCTCTCTATGTTACAGTAACAGTCTGTCACAAGAGACTAGGAGGAATCTGACAGGCTCTCTATGTTACAGTAACAGTCTGTCACAAGAGACTAGGAGGAATCTGACAGGCTCTCTATGTTACAGTAACAGTCTGTCACAAGAGACTAGGAGGAATCTGACAGGCTCTCTATGTTAACAGTCTGTCACAAGAGACTAGGAGGAATCTGAAAGGCTCTCTTGGGGAGCATGGTGGTAACAACATTATAGCCTGTTACAACATTATAGACCTGCTGAGAGTTGAAGGAAGGGCCGCAGACTGACAACAGAAGCCCACAGCATAGAAATAGAACATCATTCTATGTCATATTCTATTTCTATGGCCCGCAGAGCCAACGCCAGCTCCAGTCCCACAGCCCCACGTGAGTTAGTAATGTGAGGTGTTCATTACTACCAGGTGACTTTTTCATGAGCCAGGCTGGCGAGGGGGACTGACATACTTCCGTTTCTCAGTTCGAGGAACACATTGGCACGGAACAGCATGGAAAGAGTTTTCCCCTCCGCTCTGAATGGATTTATCGACCTGTTACTACCTTGGTGGTGGAAGTCAAAGTTATGATCTCATCAACTCAATTTATTATTTTGACGGCTGCAGTGAGGGATGAAACTTCGACCTGAATGCTAGTCTGATGAAGCAAGTTAAATGACACGTTGTTTGCTTAGTTAGCTAGCTATATACATGCCAAATGGATAGGCTACCCTCATGTATCTGAAATTACATGATCAATTGATAAACTTACTGATCATGAAAAGCATGCTTGCTGTATAGTTTCGCGTTGCTATACCTCCAAAATCACGTCGTTGTCACGCCTCCCTCCCGTTTTAGGGAAGCCTGGTTCGCGACGAGGCTACTTGCTGTATAACTGATGATAGCGCTAAATATGGAATCATGGGAAATGTGTAGTTCTGACTATGCTCTTCAAGAGTTGATGATATTAAAACCAAATAGCTATAACATTTATTTAACAATCCCTTGAAAACTGCACATATTTGTCAATGGTTTAGTGGAGCTTGGGGTCTCCTTGCCAAATTGAACGCTCTGCACCGTATTGTGACGGTTTATCAGAGGAAGAGGTGAAGCTGGGCCAAGAATCTGTGTTCTCCAGCAGATGGCATTTTTTCATTTATTTCGCTCACCAAGCAATGAGTTTGTGTCAATAAAAAAGTGTCGAATTTCTACAACAAAAAATGTAATGGCTTATTTGCTACGTGAGGCTTATTTGATTGAATATACGTTTTGTAATGTTTAAGTTGTTATTAGTGTACTGATAGAAGTAGGACATGTGACATCCTGGCAACTTTGAGAAAAAACACTTCATATCGGAGTTGTCTAGAGATGACTGTGCATTTTCATGACATGAGGCTAGTAGCATAGCATCTCTCTCCATTGAATACAGGCGGTTGACGTCAGCAACCCTCATCAAGCTGTTAGAATAACCAGGGTCAGGTTTCATCTGAAAGCCCTGTGGGCTGTTAGAATAATCAGGCTCAGGTTTCATCTGAAAGCCCTGTGGGCTGTTAACATAATCAGGCTCAGGTTTCATCTGAAAGCCCTGTGGGCTGTTAGAATAACCAGGGTCAGGTTTCATCTGAAAGCCCTGTGGGCTGTTAGAATAATCAGGGTCAGGTTTCATCAGAAAGCCCTGTGGCCTGTTAGAATAATCAGGGTCAGGTTTCATCTGAAAGCCCTGTGGGCTGTTAGAATAATCAGGGTCAGGTTTCATCTGACTAACGCCGGTTACATGAGGGCAGTAGGGAGGTACAAGGTAGGCCCCTAAATGGCGGGTAATCCAACAAAGAAGAGGAGTAGACGATCAGTATGTTGCAATAAACTTTTGTGAACTAGGTTGCGTTGTGGACAGAAGCTGATGTGTCTCTAGAAATAGAGGTGGGGACAAGTGAATGTCACATGACAGGTAAATAACTATATACGAAACAAATCTACAACATTATCACGTCAGTGTATAGAGGCAACATAAAAAAAAGAAAGGCACCGTGAAAAATAACGCACAGGAATGTATACAAAAGACATGCGTAAAGAGATACTGCATGCTAAAACACTGTATGCACTGGTGCCTGAAATACATTGTATAAAAAAAAAAACACTCACTTTGGCGATCATAAAAAACTCGGAAGAACAAGGAATTACACAAAAGGCTATATACTGGTCAGTCTAGGAAGAACTATGTAAACTAGAGAAAACTGTTTAGCTCTAGTTGTTCGTTTAATCCGTGGGGGGCGACAATGTCTAGGAGGTGGATCCATTTAGCCTCTTTTTGTAGTAAGAAACGGTCAAAATCACCCCCTCTATCGTTCCTCTGCATTTTCTCTACAGCCCACAACTTTAGTTAATTGACTGTGTGTTGGTGCTGAATAATGTGGGCTGCTAGAGGCTAGTTATTTTCCTTGCGTCTATTAGAGCTTTTGTGTTCTATGATCCGTGTTCTCAGTGCGCGTGTGGTCTTCCCGATGTATCCTTTGGAGCACGGTCACTGGATAGCATAGATAGACTCCTTCGGACGCGCGAGTAGTCAGGCTCTTGTTGGTGAAACCATACAGGAGAGGAAGTACAGAACCAACGACGCTAGACGGAGAGGAATATGTTTAAGCAAAAGGCAGTTTATTAAACACAGAGATAGCTGGTACTGCTCAAGCTACATGCATGGGCCCAATGCATGGACCCATTTCAGTTGCCTCTTATGGAGACAGTTGAGAAGGGACCAAAAACAGAGTTTTCAGCATTACTTTATACAATGCAACACAAAGGAAGGGGTCCTTCTTCTAGTCCCTTGATTGGTTCCGGAGGCGTAGGAGGCGGGTCTGCTCTGTCCAGAGTAGAAGCCCCATTTTGTGCACGGCAGAGTCCTCTGCCCTAGGCACCCGACCAGTAGAAAAAAGTGCAGTGTGTGTGTGTGCGTAACTCGTGAGGCATGAGGATGAGTGTGCCTATGCATGGAGATGTGTGTGTGAATGTGTGTATGTTCTCAAAGGAAAGTCTCGTGGGGAGCAACCAGATTGTGGCCTGTGGCGTGGGAGTTGTCCTTGAGAAGATATTGGCTCTGTCCATTGTTCTTGCATAGGAACAGCATTGATTGAAAACAAGCTCCTAACATTAAAATGGGTCATGCACAAGATTTTAGTCAGACCAAGCTATAACATTTTAATATTTACTACGACACTCTTCCAGGTGATGGGCTTGTTGGTTTTAGGATGGACATTGTTTCAGTCATTGTGATTGTGCGCAACAGGAACAGTGTGCGCACGGTTAATGGCCTATAGGGAGTGGGAGGCCATCGACAGTGTTTTATGTGGGTGCGTGAGTTTTGTGAATAGAGTGCACCAGTTTGTCTCTGAGATTGATTTTTCCTTCTGAGAGCCACTGGGGGTTTATCAGTAAAATGGTCATGTAGTTGCATAACGCGCCAATGTCTGTTTAGGACTCTATTTTCTATATATGGTGGAGAGACTGTTGCCATGGTTTTTGATGAGGTCAAGAAAATGGACGAGGTCAGTGCTGAAGTCCATAGTGAAACTAAGGTTTGTGTTCCATTATTATTGTTATTATTTTTTGTAACCTTTATTTAACTAGGCAAGTCAGTTAAGAACAAATTCTTATTTAACAATGACGGCCTACCTTATTGAGGAGAGCAAAAAAGTAATGGAGCTCTTGTTCACAACCTGTCCACAGCATTAGTATGTTGTCAATGTACCTGTACCAAGCTATGACATTGGGTAGGAAACGGTTGACTTGGGGATCAAACACACTGTTGGTTTCTAACCGAAGCTCCCACATACAAACTGGCAACATTAGGGGCCATAGCGGCTACCATCTCAACTCCATTTTGTTGGAGGTAGAAGTCCTCTTACGCACCAGGAATCTGTGTTCTCTTTTGGTGATTTCACCTTTGTAAAGGCCCTCGGTGACAGTTATGTAAATGCCAGCTGAAAATAATATTATAATAATATGCCGTTTAGCAGACGCTTTTATCCAAAGCGACTTACAGTCAGTCATGTGTGCATACATTTTTACGTATGGGTGGTCCCGGGGATCGAACCCACTACCCTGGCGTTACAAGCGCCATGCTCTACCAATTGAGCTACCAGTGGCCTGGCCTTTTGCTCCAAGTGAGAGCAGGTCCGCCGGAGCCATGGCCCAGTGAGACATGGATGCCGGGCCCACGTAGATGGAAACAGAAAAGTCTGAGCCCTTTGGGTAAAACACTGGGGTAAATCTCTGATGGAAACTCACCACAAGTATCTTACTAAATTCCCTGTTCCATTCTGCTTCCCTCTCCCAAATTATCTCCAGCTCTCCCATACTCCCAAACTCTCTTCCCTTCTTTCTTTTTCCCTGTTTCATTCCTCCCAGGCCGTACCCTCAGGGCTGGCATCCCATCAGACTGTGGCATCTCCTTATCACTGCCACACCTCAAGGTCAAGTGGACCAACCACCGCCAGACTCTCAGGCCAGCGCAACATCACCCACTCGCGCCTCAGGGCCTCCAGCTTCAGCAATCTATTCCCTTTCATAAACACCTCTCTAACCTTTTAGGCCCTATTTCAAAGAAGGTCATAAATTACTTTTTTAGTGTGAGAAGTCACTAGTAGGTCTCATGCTTAGTGTGGGATTCATGTTCAATTTTTTGATGTTACGTTCTCTTCCAAGACTAACAACAATGGTTACATCATCACCCAGACACAGACACACAGAGGACAGTTTTATAACCTGGGCATAATAATTGATGCGTTGCCATGGGTCGTCCATTGTCTTTGAAACAGCAACAGGTGTGGAGTGGTGGGTGCCGTGGTAAACTCAGAAACTCAACACGGCAGTAAATTATCCATTTAATGAGGACCGAATGAGACCGGGGAGTGACGGAGCTCCTTTCTTCCTGCATCTGTGAATGGATGAGCCTGTTACTGGGGTAGATTTATGTAGAAGGTCTCCCTCCCTCACTCGCTCACTCTCCCTGCACCCTAGAACAGATACACAGTTATACTGTGTAGGTAAAAAGGAACAAGAGGTCAGCAGAGGTCACTACTTCTTCTGAACTCCTCTTTAAGATGTTAAGTGCTGTAACCGACGGCGATGGCCTCACAACTGTTCTTCACTTGGAACTTCACTCGCTGACATTTTCATGGAGACTGACAAGAAAATGTCTGTTTCTAACTGGACAACAATGATGTTCCTAACTGGACAACAGCCATAACATACTCTATGAATGGAGTTGCCCTTTGAATAGAGCTTTCAAGTGATAAGGTTAAAGGTCATCAGTATATTGTATATTATATGCTAAGAATGTTGTTGTTCCATCCAGATTTACAATTACATTTACGTCATTTAGCAGATGCTCTTATCCAGAGCGACTTACAAATAGGTGCATTCACCTTATAATATATTACTATTCCAGTCTCTCATTTGGATGCAGAAATGATCGCTCTTCGAATAACAACAGCAGGGCACAACGTCAAGACATCAAGTGGTTTGTATTCAGTGAGTGAACATGGTCTTCAGAGCAGTACATGTGTTGCCCTTTTCGCCATATCAATAGACAAAGTGGCTGATAAGGCATATGTGGCAGGGGCTCCTAACGATCATGGATTACAAAAAGAAAGCCAGCCGCATCACATCACCAACGCCACCCTACCGGACGAGCTAAACACCTTTTTTTTCTCAAGATTCGAGCACAATGACCCTGAGCTGCCGAAGGAGAGCCCCTGATGACAACGTGGGCTACACACTCACAGTCTCCACTGAGGACGTATGTAAGTCATTCAAACGTGTTAACCCTCGCAAGGCTGCCGGCCCAGACAGTATCTCTAGCCATGCCCTCAGAGCATGTGCAGACCAGCTGGCTGTTGTGTTCACTGACATGTTCAATCTCTCCCTGGAAAGGGAAAGTAACTGAACTGAATACCTACCAACCAGTAGCACTCACTTCCGTCATCATGAAGTGCTTCGAGAGGCTAGTCAAAGACCACATCACCTTCTCCCTCCCCAACACACTCGACCCTGTCCAATTTACCTACCGCCCTGACAGATCCACGGATGATGCAATCGCCATTACACTGCACACTGCCCTCACCCACCTGGACAAAAGGAATGCATATGTGAGGATGCTGTTCATCGACTACAGCTCGGCCTTCAATACCATAGTGCTCTATAAGCTCATTACAAAGCTCACGGCCCTGGGTCTGAACTCCTCCCTATGCAACTGGGTCCTGGACTTCCTGAAGGGCCGACCCCAGGTGGTGAAGGTAGGCAACATGACCTCGACACTGATTCTCAACACGGGGGCCCCACAAGGGTGCGTCCTCAGTCCCCTCCGGTATACCTACGACTGTGTGGCGTCGCACAGTTCCAACTCCATCATCAAGTTCGCTGATGACACGACAGTAGTAGGCCTGGTTACCAACAACGACGAGATGGCCGACAGGGAGGAGAAAGGCACTCTGATGGTATGGTGCCAGGTAAACAACCTCTCCCCTCAACGTCAGCAAAACAAAGGAGGTGATTGTGGACTTCAGGAGGAACCAGGCTGGACACGCCCCCATCCTCATGGTCAATAACTTCCAATTCCTCGGCGTACACATCTCAGAGAAGCTGAAATGGTCTAACCACATGGACACCGTAGTAAAGAAGGCACGACAGCAACTATTCAACCTCAGGATGCTGAAGAAATCCGGCCTGTCCCGAGGGCCCTCAGTGTTCTACAGGAGCCCCATCGAGAGCATACTGTCGGACTGCATCACAGCCTGGTACGGCAACTGCACCGCCGCGGACCGCAAGCCTCTTCAGAGGGTGATACGTGCAGCCGAACGCTCCATTGGGTGCACACTGCCTGCCCTACAGGACACCTACAACACCAGGTGTCACAGGAAGGCCAAGAAGATCATCAGGGACCCCAGCCACCCAAGTCATGCCCTGTTCTCCCGCTTCAATCACTCAGAAGCTGGGCAGTACAGGAGCATCATGGCAAAAACTAACAGACCGGCCAATAGTTTCTACCCTCAGACCTTCAGGCTGCTGAATAGCCACCACTAGTCAGCTATCCCCCCCACACACACCTCAACCTTACCCGCTACTCCCCCTATGGAAACCCCCCATGGACTTTTACTCAACGACATTAATCAATGTTGCAGTTGTTAATTTGTATATTATAACTTTTTTGTTTTTATTTCACTCAGTGATCATGTGCTACTCCCCCTATGGTCATTCCACCCCCCCAGTCTTTACTCTGCCTCCACCCCAATGGTCATTCCACCCCACCCCCCCAGTCTTTACTCTGCCTCCACCCCCTATGGTCATTCCACCCCCCAGTCTTTACTCTGCCTCCACCCCTATGGTCATTCCACCCCCACCCCCCAGTCTTTACTCTGCCTCCACCCCAATGGTCATTCCACCCCACCCCCCCAGTCTTTACTCTGCCTCCACCCCTATGGTCATTCCACCCCCCCCCCAGTCTTTACTCTGCCTCCACCCCCTATGGTCATTCCACCCCCCCCAGTCTTTACTCTGCCTCCACCCCTATGGTCATTCCACCCCACCCCCCCAGTCTTTACTCTGCCTCTACCCCTATGGTCATTCCACCCCCCCCCCCCAGTCTTTACTCTGCCTCCACCCCTATGGTCATTCCACCCCACCCCCCCAGTCTTTACTCTGCCTCCACCCCCTATGGTCATTCCACCCCACCCCCCCAGTCTTTACTCTGCCTCCACCCCAATGGACATTCCACCCCACCCCCTCAGTCTTTACTCTGCCTCTACCCCTATGGTCATTCCACCCCACCCCCCCAGTCTTTACTCTGCCTCCACCCCTATGGTCATTCCACCCCCCCCCAGTCTTTACTCTGCCTCCACCCCTATGGTCATTCCACCCCCCCAGTCTTTACTCTGCCTCCACCCCTATGGTCATTCCACCCCACCCCCTCAGTCTTTACTCTGCCTCTACCCCTATGGTCATTCCACCCCACCCCCCAGTCTTTACTCTGCCTCCACCCCTATGGTCATTCCACCCCACCCCTCAGTCTTTACTCTGCCTCCACCCCTATGGTCATTCCACCCCCCCCAGTCTTTACTCTGCCTCCACCCCTATGGTCATTCCACCCCACCCCCCAGTCTTTACTCTGCCTCCACCCCTATGGTCATTCCACCCCCCCCAGTCTTTACTCTGCCTCCACCCCTATGGTCATTCCACCCCACCCCCCCAGTCTTTACTCTGCCTCCACCCCTATGGTCATTCCACCCCACCCCCTCAGTCTTTACTCTGCCTCCACCCCTATGGTCATTCCACCCCACCCCCCCAGTCTTTACTCTGCCTCCACCCCTATGGTCATTCCTCCCCACCCCCCAGTCTTTACTCTGCCTCCACCCCTATGGTCATTCCACCCCACCCCACCCAGTCTTTACTCTGCCTCCACCCCAATGGACATGTATTTATTCATCACTGCCACTGTTCTTATTATGTATACAGTGCTATTTCTATTGTTATTTTTGATTTTTGTTTTGTTTATTTAGTCATGTTTTTTATTTATTTATCTTTTATTTTATTTATTTTATTTTTGGGGGGTAGATCAGCTTTAATATTGCAGATAGATTGTAACTTCCATCAATGTAATTGTCTGCATCACTTCCAATCCCCCATTTGTTTTGTTTTTCTCGCAAAAAAAAGTATATATACATACACATACATATATACATACTTATAAATACATAAACATATATATATATACATATCCTTTAAAAAAATATATTTCCCTTTATTACTTTCCAACCCCACCACCCCTTCCCTAATTGTAGTAAACTAGTGAACAACAACGCTTAGGCCTCTACTTCCAGCTTATACATACTATATACATTTTATGGACACAGTCAATTTTACAATAATTCCATTTAGTTTGTTTTTACTCCTGAACTTCTTCTACTCTCAACCTCTCTGATCATTTTCATGATTGTCACACCCTGGCTCTGGGACTCTATATGTTGAGCCAGGGTGTGTTCATTCTATGTGTTTATTTCTATGTTGGTATTCTGTTGTGTTTATTTCTATGTTGGCTAGAGTGACTCCCAATCAGAGGCAACGAGTGTCAGCTGTCGTTGGTTGTCTCTGATTGGGAGCCATATTTATACTGTCTATTTTCCCTTTGTGTTTGTGGGTTCTTGTTCCGTGTTCGGTCATTGTTACCGTGGACTTCACGAGTCGTTTCTTGTTTTGTTGATTGTGTTCTATTATCACTAAAGATAATAAAGTTAAACATGTTCGTTCATCACGCTGCGCCTTGGTCTGTTCATTACGACGATCGTGACAATGATGTCCATCCAGTTTGCTTCTATATGCCATATATTTCTAACTGTGCTCTTTCACAAAAGCTCTCAACCTATAACCTATATACTTATTATGGACACCGTATGCTTTACAATAGTTAACTTGTTGTTATTAGTTGTTGTTAGTTGTTATTAGTCCCATCCTTCAGCTCCATTCAACACCTCCCATCTATCTCTTAACACCATCCATATTAGATTTCTATTTGCCATATATTTTTCAACTGTACTGTGATGTTTCACAAAAGTTCTGAATACTTCTATTCTCATTGTTTCTACAGATTGTAAATTGAAAATAAACATTTTTGCTAAAAGTATTATTATATTATTGATCGATTGACTATGACTTTTCAGATCACTCAGTAGTGCTATCTGCAGGGTTAGCTCCAGGTAAATATTGCAATCCTTCAGCCAGCCATTCTTGGACATGTGTCCAAAAACAAGCTACAAATGGACAGCAAAATCTGCAGAGCTGGGAAGATTGTATCCCCCATGTAAATAACATTCTATTGGAAGCAATAATTTTGTATAATACTTTAAATTGAAAAATTCTAAGTTTTGAATCCGGCGTTGTTTTGCGTATCAGTTCATAAACACTATGCCATGGAATCGGTATGTCAAAAATCTCTTCCCAACTATTTTGCAATCTATATGGGACGGCTGTCAATCGTTTGGTCCTTAAATGAAACGGGTATACTTTTTTATTTATCACAATTTTCTTTAACCAATTATGTTCTTTAATGCAAAGCTGACAGACAAGTTCCTTACTTTTTCCCCCTTCCACTTTACTTTTCAATTTTTGCGGTAAGGCTGCAATTATTTGGTTGTAATTTTGGGTAGAGCAGACATTTCCATATGTTTTTGTTAGCTGCATGTGCGACATAACTCCACCAGTCCTACCTATGATATAATTTACGAAGATTATACCTTTTTTAAACATTTTTTACACTTGATCTTTCTTGAATAAGTTTCTCCATTTCTTTTTGTTTTTCCTCTACTTTATTCTGAGCCTCTATGTTACAGTTTTTATTGCTATCTATCTGTTCTGTTAGACCTTCTATTTCCTTTGTTAGTGAGGACTCTTTTGACCTAAATTGCTTTTGTTTTCGAGATGAGTACTGAATTGAATGGCCTCTAAAGGCACATTTAAAAGTGTCCTATACATTAAGGGGATTTGCTGCACCTATGTTATGTCAGAAAAAATCAGTTTAAAATTCCTCTGTCCTAGTTAAAAACAAGTTATCATCCAATAGGCTTTGATTAAATTTCCAATATCCTCACCCACGTGGAAATTCAGTCAGAGTAATGTATATGCCAATTATATGATGGTCCGACCGCATTCTGTCCCCTATCAACACTTTTTAAACTTTTGGTGCCAACGAGAATGACATAAGAAAGAAGTCAAGACGACTAGCTTGATTGAGTCTCCGCCATGTATATCTCACTAGATCAGGATATTTAAGCCTCCATATATCTACTAGTTCTAATGTACCATTACATTAATGATTTCCTTAAGAGCATGAGGGTGATAGTTTGTAGTGTGATTTCCTTTACGGTCCATTGAGCTTTTTAAAACGGTATTATAATCTCCCACCATAATAATAGAGTCTTATATTGCTTGCAGGGTTGATCATTTATTATATATATTGTCAAAGAAGTGTGGATCATCATTATTTGGTCCGTAAAGGTTAATGAGCCATATCTGTTTATGGTCCAATAACATATTTAAAATCATCCATCTACCTTGCGGATCTGTTTGGACAATTTGCACATTCGGATCGAAATGAACTGTTCATTAATATCATCACCCCTTGAGTTTCTTTGCCCATGGGAGAAGTATATTTGTTTTTTATTACCATTTTCAATTCTTTTATTTCACGCCAACTGCACGTTGAAGCTCGAAGCCTAAGATGTTCACTGTACCCTGCAATGACACCTGCAGCCCTGTACATGTGACTATTAAACACTGTGAATCTGGTGCTCTAGCGGGTGTGAAGTACTGTCCAGTCGAACCCCTCAGCCTCTTCCGGGTCCCTCGGACCACGGTACACAGAGCTCAGGACATCCCGTGAGTTAAACAAACCCTCCTACTTTTGGGATGTACTTCACTGAGTCACCAAATACCAGTTTATCACATGCAAGTATTTCATTATTCCTGAGTCTTTTAATGCTTCCTGTCTACAGGAGGGAGGAAGGCTGTATGTGTTCCGGTCTACAGGAGGGAGGAGGCTGTATGTGTTCCTGTCTACAGGAGGGAGGAGGCTGTATGTGTTCCGGTCTACAGGAGGGAGGAAGGCTGTATGTGTTCCTGTCTACAGGAGGGAGGAGGCTGTATGTGTTTCCGGTCTACAGGAGGGAGGAGGCTGTATGTGTTCCTGTCTACAGGAGGGAGGAGGCTGTATGTGTTCCTGTCTACAGGAGGGAGGAGGCTGTATGTGTTCCTGTCTCCAGGAGGGAGGAGGCTGTATGTGTTCCTGTCTACATGAGGGAGGAGGCTGTATGTGTTCCTGTCTACAGGAGGGAGGAGGCTGTATGTGTTCCTGTCTACAGGAGGGAGGAGGCTGTATGTGTTCCTGTCTACAGGAGGGAGGAGGCTGTATGTGTTCCTGTCTACAGGAGGGAGGAGGCTGTATGTGTTCCTGTCTACAGGAGGGAGGAGGCTGTATGTGTTCCTGTCTACAGGAGGGAGGAGGCTGTATGTGTTCCTGTCTACAGGAGGGAGGAGGCTGTATGTGTTTCTGTCTACAGGAGGGAGGAGGCTGTATGTGTTCCCGTCTACAGGAGGGAGGAGGCTGTATGTGTTCCTGTCTACAGGAGGGAGGAGGCTGTATGTGTTCCTGTCTACAGGAGGGAGGAGGCTGTATGTGTTCCTGTCTACAGGAGGGAGGAGGCTGTATGTGTTCCTGTCTACAGGAGGGAGGAGGCTGTATGTGTTCCTGTCTACAGGAGGGAGGAGGCTGTATGTGTTCCGGTCTACAGGAGGGAGGAGGCTGTATGTGTTCCTGTCTACAGGAGGGAGGAGGCTGTATGTGTTCCTGTCTACAGGAGGGAGGAGGCTGTATGTGTTCCGGTCTACAGGAGGGAGGAGGCTGTATGTGTTCCTGTCTACAGGAGGGAGGAGGCTGTATGTGACACTCAGCTTTCTGGCTTTCTAGAAGGCCATTAAAGATCTCTTTGAGGAATATTCAGTTGGTGAGCAGCTGCAGGGGGGTGTGGTTGAATGAAAACAAACAGGAGGTCAGAGGTCAGATCAGTGCAGAGAGAAAGCATGGACGTATCTTCAGTCTTCTCCACTGTTCATGCACCTTGGTTGCATCAGAGGGCTGCATTCAGATTGTGAACGTGACATACTGCACTGTGTTGTATGCTATGGTGGTTGCAATTAATGCTACAATGCTCTTCAGGATCATGTTCTTGTTAGAGGCTATATCTGTGGAGTATACTGTAGCTGTGCTTTAGACCCACGAAAGACCCAGAAAACACACAACCATCACACAATGTTGTCTCAATGTTGTGGGCCTCAACATGTCATGGCTACTTTGTAACACCACTTTGACAGCCCTGTAAGTGCAATAGCCCATGGCAGATCATTTGTTGTTGTTGAGCTCCTACACTGTGAACGATATCCTCCTTCAGTCCCAGCCTAAATCTTATCATCTCTAGGAGTCGGTGTCAGAGACAATGCGGAGGGTTGGTGTCAGCTTTCCAAAGGCAGTTATATTTAAAACGTGTTGTTGCAGCTAAGACTCAGTGCCCGGACGGCCCATCCCTCCCACCACCATCCTGCTAGCCTGCTAGCCTGTTGTGACTCCTAGGGCAGGCCAGGTGGATAATGGTGTTACACACGAAAGGCAGCTCAGCTCTTCACTCCTGACTGACTTCCTGGTACACGGACGTCAGTCAGATGCACACAGGGGGTATTTTCCCTTTGCCACCGCGCCAGAGTTCAGATGTGTGGCGTAACTCTGGAATCGGAGCATCATAGGGTTTACAGTAACATAGTGTCTTGTGACAGACTATTAACCTCATAATCCCACTGAATAGAAATAAATGCACTCAAATGAATCTTAGAACCACTGTCAAACCGTCCAAGGAAACGTTTAAGAACTATAGAAGCAGACAGGACAGATGCCAGGCTGCCAATGTCATTTAGAAAGTATTCTTAACTGACTAACCTTGTTAAATAATGGTTAAATAAACACATACACTTCTCTTTACCTGAGGGTAACAAGCTAATAGGAGCCATACACCAGTACCTCACATATGTTGGTGAAACCATAATATGGAGAGGAAGTACAAAACCAACGACGCTAGACGGAGAGGAATTTGCTTAAGCAAAAGGCAGTTTATTAAACACAGAGATAGCTGGTACTGCTCAAGCTACATGCATGGGATCCTGCTAATTAACATGCATGGACCTAATCATATGCCACGCTAATAGTGTCAGCTGAGAAGGATAAAAAACAGAGTTTACAGCATTACTTTATACAATCTAACATAAAGGAAGGGGTCCTTCTTCTAGTCCCTTGATTGGTTCCCGAGGCGTAGGAGGCGGGTCTGCTCTGTCCAGAGCAGAAGCCCCATTGGTGCACGGCAGAGTCCTCTGCCCTTGGCACCCGACCAGTAGAAAGAAGTGGAGTTGGTGTGTGCGTCCACAAAGAAATGTCTGTGTGTGTCAAAGAACTCGTGAGGCATGAGAATGAGTGTGTGTATGTCTCAAGGGAAACTCGTGGGGAGCAACAGTGATTGTGGCCTGTGGCGTGGGTGTTGTCCTTGACAAGATATGGTCCTCTGTCCATTGTTCTTGCATAGGAACAGCATTGATTGAAAACAAGCTCCTAACACAAAATGGGTCATGCACAACATTTTAGTCAGACCAAGCTATAACATTTTATATTTACTACGACACATACCAACAGACAGAATTTCCAGAATATTACTCCCTGCAATAAGTCACCATATTGATGCACATAGTGACTGGCAGTGGCTGGCTTTCTGTGACGGGTAGGAGGGGATCTTAAATGTGACACCACGAAGCACTAACGCCCATTTCCCAGCAAGTAGCCTAAAATGTTAGACATCAATTCCCCAATTATAGAGCATCAGTCGTAAGTCTAGCGCTAGAAGAGCTCTGCCTTGCATGCTCGCGTCATGATGACCTACTGAGTATCTACTGATGGAAGACCCTGATTAGTCACTCTCTCTCTTTTGGAATGTGAGTACTCAGTCTGTTTGACCTGACGAAGATCCGTTTCAGATCGAAACGTTGTCAATAAAGCTGTGATTTGGGAGCATAAACAGTGTGCGGGCCTTCCTGTTCTTTACAGGTATGATTTATTAGCCCAGCACATGCGTTTTTTTAAGGATGTGCGTATGACCACTAACTTTTCACTCGCTCTCTTTACCACTCTCTCTCTCTTTGCCATTCTCTAGTGGTCGGGATAATCACATACTCAGGTAGCCTACTGACTCACGGGCTTTATATAGTCGCCTGTCATTCCTCACACTGACCACTAGAGGACCCCATTCTTCACCTTAACATGTCTTGGTCCTCAGTGGAACTACATGTACAGTAGGTTAGGTCATTCAGGGCAGGTGGGGCTCACTGTTTAGCTAAAAAATAAATAATATACATATAAATAATAAATACCTGTCACATGTCCGTTCGCAAACAATGTAAAAAAAAATATATAATTGAGTTAATAAAGCCACAGACAAACATGGTCTCTTTTTTGCTTTATTGAGAGAGGCAGCTCCATAATGCAGGTGTTTCAGCCTAGCTCAGTGCTTTCTGTGGTGGTGGGGCAGCCAGGAGAAAATACGGAGCGTAGGGGTTGGTAATGTTCTCTAGTTGCGCCATGATTGGCTCAGTGTTCTGTCACTCATGGGGACACTACATCACCGCAAAATCTACGGGGAGAGCTCGAAAAATACAAGCCCCTTGGGTGCTGCCGTAGAGTTACATTAGAAGTGCCCATCCAAGAAGGCTCAAGGTCCTTGGCCACGTCAAATCACGTTATAGCTACCGTAGCGTTGATTGGACTGATCATGCCAATATCATACTTTCAACATCTTAGCTAGCAAGCTAGACAAGCAGTCATCATCATGAATCAAGTCAACAATTTACTGGCAAATCCTTTTCAATCCTTGTAATATGAAGATAAATTATAGATAAAACGTATCAGTGCTCATCGGCCATTGGACATAAACATTACACAACAAGTTGGAAATCGCAAATTCAACAATGAGTGGTTTGGAAGGAATCAGTGGCTAACTGCAAGCATTGCAAAGCAATCACTAGCTTGCTATTCAGTGGAGTGGATGTGTTGTCCCAAGTCTGGGTTTAAGGGTCTCTTTTCCAAGCTTAAAATGATAAACATTCAACACCATGGGCCAGAAAAGGTTGGATACATTGGCCATGCTATTAATCCAGCATGACTTCTGCCATGTTCAAAACAACTGGAAACTCAGAACTGGGAAATCTCAGACTTCAGTGAGTTCAAAACAACTGGGAACTCTGAAAATAACAAGCTCCGACTATGAAAATACGTTTTGAACGGTCATCCAACTCGGAATTTCCAAGTCGGGAACTCTGGCCTCTTTCTAGAGCTCCAACCTGAAATTCACTTACGTCATGATTCAACATTGTTTTTTTTTCGAGTTCCCAGTTGTCTTGAAAGCACCATAAATCCAGAGAATGGCAGACTTTGATGACAAAGTTTGATGACACGCCACCTTCCTGTTCAAGTGAGCACAACAAGGTGAGTCCAAAAATGTATTGTATGCTGCTGTATAAATGATGTAATATGCCAGGGAATATGTATACTGTAGCTAAGAAAGTAAAACTAAGTGTATGTTGTGTAGTAAGCTGTTAGTAGCCCATGTGCCTCACCCTAATAATTTGGTTCCTTTCCCCCTCATAACGTAGCCTACTGTTCTGACTTGGTGGTGCACATGTAGCCTATAACCTGTTATAGAGAAATGTAATCATCGAATATTGTAAGAGCTTTCATTGTCTGCTTATATGCCCCCTTTATTTATCCAACGGTTCTGACTTGGGTGTACAGGGAGAACACTGTAAGAACGGCCCATGTTCTGAATTCTGTTGCTGTACATTTCAAAAGTGCTGAACAAATAGTTATATTGACTACGTCCGTCCTAGCTCGCTCATTAATGTCTTAATCGAAATTACGGATTGCCTCTCATCCGCTCGTCGTCCCCTTATGCCATAGTTTGTACATCTCAATTGTCAGTAGAAACCACATTTGTATAAGCAAGTCAGCCATATCAGCTATGTTTTTTAAAAAGGCAGTAAATGAGGCTGAATGAACTGTTTCGCTGCCAGACAAGGCTCTGCTGATAGCCAGGTGTAGCAGTGGTAAGGATTCACTCCATGGTGCTGAAAAGAAAGCTCTGCTGTTGGGACAGCTTTATGGCGGCCCTGACAGTTTGTGGGCACCGTTTGTCACCGTTATAGTGCAATTAATGTATTATTTTGTGTTGTGTTGTGTAGTGTAGTGGCTTTGCTGGCATGCATCCAAACATTTTTGGGGGAGTTTGCCCCACCCTGATTGACATGCTAAAATCACCACTGACTGTGAGTGCCACTGACGTTAACCTTTCAAAAAGTTAAATTATGAAATTGGATGGAGATAATTATACACTAATTGTACTTAAGAATCTGACCTCTTCAATCAGGAGAAATTAGTCCTAAGTGTGAAAAGTATTAATTTGTGTCAGCAATCGGTTGATTACAGTGACATAAGTTAGATTTTGGGGTCATGCAGACAGTGGTAAAGGCCATGGTGTATGAGAGACCCACAAACAATTCTCTATTAACCCACTCCTGTGATATACTGCTTGGCTTTACAAGTAACATCGTACCCTAATACTACAGTCAGGGTAAAACATTCGAACCATAGAAATAGTATTACATTCTAACATACCACTCTTTTCAGACTCTGTGTTTCAGTTTTATACGTGACAAATTATACAATCGTTTACACCTCACATCTTACAGTGAATACAGTCATCTTTATAAATCAGCCCATACATCATTCCTTTAATTTATGGCCATACTGTTCACAGCTATCCAATCCTTTCAGATCTACAGGCGTGCCTAGGCAGGGGGGTCTAGGAGGTCATGTCCTAGGGAGGGGGGTCTAGGAGGTCATGTCCTAGGGAGGGGGGTCTAGGGGTCATGTCCTAGGCAGGGGGGGTCTAGGAGGTCATGTCCTAGGGAGGGGGGTCTAGGAGGTAATGTCCTAGGGAGGGGGGTCTAGGGGTCATGTCCTAGGGAGGGGGGTCTAGGAGGTCATGTCCTAGGGAGGGGGGTCTAGGGGTCATGTCCTAGGGAGGGGGGGTCATGTCCTAGGCAGGGGGGTCTAGGGGTCATGTCCTAGGGAGGGGGGTCTAGGAGGTCATGTCCTAGGGAGGGGGGTCTAGGGGTCATGTCCTAGGGAGGGGGGTCTAGGGGTCATGTCCTAGGGAGGGGGGTCTAGGAGGTCATGTCCTAGGGAGGGGGTCTAGGGATCATGTCCTAGGCAGGGGGGTCTAGGGGTCATGTCCTAGGGAGGGGGGTCATGTCCTAGGCAGGGGGGTCTAGGGGTCATGTCCTGGGGTCATGTCCTAGGGAGGGGGGTCTAGGAGGTCATGTCCTAGGGAGGGGGGTCTAGGGGTCATGTCCTAGGGAGGGGGGTCTAGGGGTCATGTCCTAGGGAGGGGGGTCATGTCCTAGGGAGGGGGGTCTAGGGGTCATGTCCTAGGGAGGGGGGTCTAGGGGTCATGTCCTAGGGAGGGGGGTCTAGGGGTCATGTCCTAGGGAGGGGGATCATGTCCTAGGGAGGGGGGTCTAGGAGGTCATGTCCTAGGGAGGGGGTCTAGGGGTCATGTCCTAGGGAGGGGGTCTAGGGGTCATGTCCTAGGGAGGGGGGTCTAGGAGGTCATGTCCTAGGGAGGGGGGTCTAGGGGTCATGTCCTAGGGAGGGGGTCTAGGGGTCATGTCCTAGGGAGGGGGGTCTAGGGGTCATGTCCTAGGGAGGGGGGTCTAGGGGGTCATGTCCTAGGGAGGGGGGTCTAGGGGTCATGTCCTAGGGAGGAGGTCTAGGTGGTCATGTCCTAGGGAGGACGGTCTAAGGGGTCATGTCCTAGGGAGGGGGTCTAGGAGGTCATGTCCTAGGGAGGGCGGTCTAGGGGTCATGTCCTAGGGAGGGGGGTCTAGGGGTCATGTCCTAGGGAGGGGGTCTAGGTGGTCATGTCCTAGGGAGGGGGGTCTAGGGATCATGTCCTAGGCAGGGGGGTCTAGGGGTCATGTCCTAGGGAGGGGGGTCATGTCCTAGGCAGGGGGGCTAGGGGTCATGTCCTAGGGAGGGGGGTCTAGGAGGTCATGTCCTAGGGAGGGGGGTCTAGGGGTCATGTCCTAGGGAGGGGGGTCTAGGGGTCATGTCCTAGGGAGGGGGGTCTAGGTGGTCATGTCCTAGGGAGGGGGGTCTAGGGATCATGTCCTAGGCAGGGGGGTCTAGGGGTCATGTCCTAGGGAGGGGGGTCATGTCCTAGGCAGGGGGGTCTAGGGGTCATGTCCTAGGGAGGGGGGTCATGTCCTAGGGAGGGGGGTCTAGGAGGTCATGTCCTAGGGAGGGGGGTCTAGGGGTCATGTCCTAGGGAGGGGGGGTCTAGGGGTCATGTCCTAGGGAGGGGGGTCATGTCCTAGGGAGGGGGGTCTAGGGGTCATGTCCTAGGGAGGGGGGTCTAGGGGTCATGTCCTAGGGAGGGGGGTCTAGGGGTCATGTCCTAGGGAGGGGGGATCATGTCCTAGGGAGGGGGGGTCTAGGAGGTCATGTCCTAGGGAGGGGGGTCTAGGGGTCATGTCCTAGGGAGGGGGGTCTAGGGGTCATGTCCTAGGGAGGGGGGTCATGTCCTAGGGAGGGGGGTCTAGGGGTCATGTCCTAGGGAGGGGGTCATGTCCTAGGGAGGGGGTCTAGGGGTCATGTCCTAGGGAGGGGGATCTAGGGGTCATGTCCTAGGGAGGGGGGTCATGTCCTAGGGAGGGGGGTCTAGGGGTCATGTCCTAGGGAGGGGGTCATGTCCTAGGGAGGGGGGTCTAGGGGTCATGTCCTAGGGAGGGGGGTCTAGGGGTCATGTCCTAGGGAGGGGGACTAGGGGTCATGTCCTAGGGAGGGGGGTCTAGGGGTCATGTCCTAGGGAGGGGGGTCATGTCCTAGGGAGGGGGTTCTAGGGGTCATGTCCTAGGGAGGACGGTCTGGGGGGTCATATCCTAGGGAGGACGGTCTGGGGGGTCATGTCCTTAAGCCTTACTGCCCCTGAGGAAGAGGTAGGGCTTCTCCACCAACACGGTCAGCACATAGCCAATCACCACCGTCAGAATCATGTGACCCAGGAACAGATAGAACTGAGGAGGTGAAGAAAACAAAGGAAAACAACACATCATTCCCAGGAAGATTCATCTCCTTCAAATCAAATCAAATCAAATGTTATTTGTCACATACACGTGTTTAGCAGATGTTATAGCGGGTGTAGCGAAATGCTTGTGCTTCTAGCTCCGACAGTGCAGTAATATCTAACAAGTAATATCTAACAATTTCAAGCATAATATTCTATTTTGGGCATGATAACAACCATAGAAGTTGGCTATGCAGCAGCCACTTATCTGGGAGTAGGTTACTACTGTGTGAAATACTCACAAAGTTCATGTCTGTGTAGTGTATAGGAGTCTCCTGCTTGCCGTTGTACAGTATAATAAGAATAGGATGGATCAGGTAACAGGCAAAGCTGATGTTGGACAGAGGAACCCACAGATTTAGTGACAGGAGGTTATCAATGAATCCTGGAGAGAGAGAGAGGGACAGAATATATGATGTGAGAGACCGTCAGAGACACAGGGCAGTTACTGAAGACAGGGCAGTTACTGAAGACAGGGCAGTTACTGAAGACAGGGCAGTTACTGAAGACAGGGCAGTTACTGAAGACAGGGCAGTTACTGAAGACTGGGCAGTTACTGAAGACTGGGCAGTTACTGAAGACTGGGCAGTTACTGAAGACTGGGCAGTTACTGAAGACTGGGCAGTTACTGAAGACTGGGCAGTTACTGAAGATTGGGCAGTTACTGAAGACAGGGCAGTTACTGAAGACAGGGCAGTTACTGAAGACTGGGCAGTTACTGAAGACTGGGCAGTTACTGAAGACTGGGCAGTTACTGAAGATTGGGCAGTTACTGAAGACTGGGCAGTTACTGAATACTGGGCAGTTACTGAAGACTGGGCAGTTACTGAAGATTGGGCAGTTACTGAAGACTGGGCAGTTACTGAAGACAGGGCAGTTACTGAAGACTGGGCAGTTACTGAAGACAGGGCAGTTACTGAAGACTGGGCAGTTACTGAAGACTGGGCAGTTACTGAAGACAGGGCAGTTACTGAAGACTGGGCAGTTACTGAAGACAGGGCAGTTACTGAAGACAGGGCAGTTACTGAAGACTGGGCAGTTACTGAAGACTGGGAAGTTACTGAAGACAGGGCAGTTACTGAATACTGGGCAGTTACTGAAGACAGGGCAGTTACTGAAGACTGGGCAGTTACTGAAGACTGGGCAGTTACTGAAGACTGGGAAGTTACTGAAGACTGGGCAGTTACTGAAGACTGGGCAGTTACTGAATACTGGGCAGTTACTGAAGACAGGGCAGTTACTGAAGACTGGGCAGTTACTGAAGACAGGGCAGTTACTGAAGACTGGGCAGTTACTGAAGACTGGGCAGTTACTGAAGATAGGGCAGTTACTGAAGACTGGGCAGTTACTGAAGACTGGGCAGTTACTGAAGACTGGGAAGTTACTGAAGACAGGGCAGTTACTGAAGACTGGGCAGTTACTGAAGACTGGGTTTGTTTTAGGGCCATGGATTTTTCCTGACCACATGAGGAAAAACGTTGATCCTTTGCTCAAATATGTAACTAAGACTCTAATATAGCAAATGACTAGGGCCCAGATTTTTACCGGTCAGATCAAATGGTCATCAAAGACTCCTAGCCCTAGGTCTATTCAGTAGAGTATGTATGTGTCTTTGTGGTAGGTGGAGGTGTCAGTGCTCAGGTCTCACCTCCGTATCCCTCCTCACAGGCCAGAATGATCCAAGCCACGGCCAGGGCCCAGAGGGAGCGATGGATCCCCTGGTAGAGGGCGTGAGGAGCAGACGGCTGGGGTGGGACATCCCGGAGGACATAGGCCAGTCCTACCAACACTGCCATAACTGACAGGCAGCAGAACCAACCTACTGCAGCCTGCCACTGAGTTTGTTACACATACACAGCAGAGGAGAGGGATACATTATTGAAACAAAAACAGAAATGTAGTGTTAAGAAACACAGGTAGGTAAACCTTTATGCAGAGAAAACAAACGCTTATGTAGCGTTAAAAAGTGGGTAAACCCTGTTCACAAAATTGTAAAGGTAGGTCAACTGAGTTCACTGAGTGTAAAGCAGGCAAAAGTTATTCAGTTGTTTCATGTTATTACCTGATGTTTTAAAAGGTGGCCTTTCTTAGTCGTCATGCTTATCCCTGCCAGGATCCCAATCAGGTAGGGCCCGTATCTGGTGTACGGTTTATTGTAGTAATACTGGAAGTAGCGTTCATATTTTCTGGACCATATACAACATAAACAACAACGGTAATGTTGGAATGGAGCAGAATACATTATACTGGACATTTTGGGTGATTCATATCTGTAACAGTTGATCTGGTTTGAGTTAATATATTTTTACATTTTCTTATAAATCATGTGTTAATGATTTCTGTAGGTCATTATAATGGGTCAATGAAGGCTTCATTATGTCTTTATAATTTGGTTAAAGTGTTACCAGTTAAACTTACAGTGTGGTAGGCTGGGTAACTTACAGTGTGGTAGGCTGGTGAACTTACAGTGTGGTAGTCTGGGTAACTTACAGTGTGGTAGGCTGGGTAACTTACAGTGTGGTAGGCTGGGTAACTTACAGTGTGGTAGGCTGGGTAACTTACAGTGTGGTAGGCTGGGTAATTTACAGTGTGGTAGGCTGGGTAACTTACAGTGTGGTAGGCTGGTGAACTGGGAGGTGCAGGAGGGCAGTGAGTAAAGCACTGGTCAGACTGGAAAGAAACAGCAGAGCTGAAGCCACGCCAACCAGAACACCTTTGTTCCTGAAAGACAAGAGCGAGAAGGGCATTTGTGACTATTAATTTATTGAGAAAGATATATTATAATAGCCATTTTGCAGTGTGAATTACTTACAGTCTATAGAGGTAGATGAGCAGGGGGGTTGTTGCATAGAACTGGAAATCCAGGGACAGATACCAGGTCCATGGAGCACACTGTGGAGACAGATGACCTCTACATTATCTCAGTCATAACCAACAGTCATAGATAATGACAGATGACCTCTACATTATCTCAGTCATAACCAACAGTCATAGATTATGACAGATGACCTCTACGTTATCTCAGTCATAACCAAAAGTCATAGATGATGACAGATGACCTCTACATTATCTCAGTCATAACCAACAGTCATAGATAATGACAGATGACCTCTACATTATCTCAGTCATAACCAACAGTCATAGATAATGACAGATGACCTCTACATTATCTCAGTCATAACCAACAGTCATAGATTATGACAGATGACCTCTACATTATCTCAGTCATAACCAACAGTCATAGATAATGACAGATGACCTCTACATTATCTCAGTCATAACCAACAGTCATAGATAATGACAGATGACCTCTACATTATCTCAGTTATAACCAACAGTCATAGATTTTATTTTTTATTTTTGCTGTCTGTCTGTGTGTGTTTGTCCTGTCTGAAGCACCCTGTCAGCCCTGAACGAATTGCCCCTCAGGGATGAATAAAGTTGTATTGTAGTGTAGTGGCTACTACCAGTCCAAACATGTCAGTGTAGTACTACTACCGCTAAGGAAAGGACAGTTACAGGTTATCTAAAAGGCTCACTATGTCAATGATGGTGAAGAGGTTGTTGACCAGTAGTAAGCTAGGGTTAGGGGTAAGGTTAGCTGTAGGTTTAGGGTTAGGGTAGTGGTTAGGGTCAGGGGTTAGGGTTATTCTCACTATGTCGGTGATGGTCAATAGGTTGTTGACCAGTAGCAGGTTGGACCACCAGTACTTTTTACAGTTGCTGATCTCGTCCTCGGCGATGAACCAGAATGCACCTCTCTGGACCACAGAGAAGAGGCCGATAGCGAGACACACGATGAAGAGGTGCAGCGGCTGGACTCTGGGAGGGAGGGACAATAACAGATCAATAATGATCAGTAAAGAAAAGCACGGTTCTAGAAACAGATCCAGGTCACCCTTACACTTAGCTTTGAGCGTCTCTCCCGGTTAAATAACGGTTGAGGAGTGATGGATCTACCTTTTAAACCTCTTGAAGAGGAAGTTGGCCACCAGACCTGGACTCAGTTTGTCCTCCGCTCTCTGGATGGACCCCAGCAGGGACCTTGCACTCAGAAGACCCCTGGGACACAGACCAGACAGGTGCAGAGATCAGTGATTACTTCAAGGAAGATGAGGAAGGAATGATGCAAGGATGCAGTACACTTTTAGAAAAAAGGGTTCCAAAAGGGTTCTTCAGCTGTCCCCATAGGAGAACCCTTTTTGGTTCCAGGTAGAACCATTTTGGTTTCCATGTAGAACCCTCATTAGAAACGGTTCTACATGGAACCCAAAAGGGTTCTACCTGGAACCAAAAGGGTTCTACCTGCAACCAAAAAGGGTTATCCTATGGGGACAGCCTAAGAACCCTTTAAGGTTCTAGATAGCGCCTTTTTTTCTAAGAGTGTAGTTGAACTGGGCCGTGTTCTCACCCTAGGAGCAGAAAGGTATCCACAGCCAGATAGACAGGTCCACTGAAGGCAAACACATGCAGAGGGTTTTTCTCCACTGTCTCTTTCCATCTCTTTTCATTATCTGTAATCAGTGAATTGTATATCTGTATCTGTAAATAGCTGATATTAATATCCAATTCATACATCAAGTATTTTAGATATATAGGATAGTATACCGTAAAACTTCAATTAAACGCTGAGTCTCAAATAGACGCCTGTCCCTTTTGATAGCTGGGCATCGGCACACATTTCAGCAAATAAACGCCTGTTTCAAATAAATGGCAGGTCTAAATTAATTGTTTATGAGGTTACCATGGACACCACTCTGATATTCCCGCTGTCACACCCTGGCTCTGGGACTCTATATGTTGAGCCAGGGTGTGTTCATTCTATGTGTTATATTTATATGTTGGGGGTTCTAGTTGTTCTGTTTCTATGTTGGCCTGAGTGACTCCCAATCAGAGGCAACGAGTGTCAGCTGTGGCTGGTTGTCTCTGATTGGGAGCCATATTTAAACTGTCTGTTTTCCCTTTGTGGTTGTGGGTTCTTGTTCCGTGTTGGTCTATGTTACCTAGGACGTTACGAGTCGTTTGTTGTTTTGTTCATTGTCAGTATTTATCACTATAGATAAATAAACATGTTCGTTCATCACGCTGCGCCTTGGTCTACTTCCTACGACGATCGTGACACCCGCAAAAGCCGACTCCGGGTGTCCTGCAAGATGATCCGGGTGAAAGCAAAGTAGATCTACTGTACACCACTGGTGACAGTGGAGCCTCTGACTTCGCTGCTAGTAAAGGCTGGCTTGACAAATTCCTCGAGCGCAATGGGTTTTCCTCGAGCGCAATGGGTTTTCCTCGAGCGCAATGGGTTTTCCTCGAAGCGCAATGGGTCTTCCTCGAGCGCAATGGGTCTTCCTCGAGCACAATGGGTTTTCCTCGAGCGCAATGGGTTTTCCTCGAGTGCAATGGGTTTTCCTCGAGCGCAATGGGTTTTCCTCGAGCGCAATGGGTTTTCCTCGAGCGCAATGGGTTTTCCTCGAGCGCAATGGGTTTTCCTCGAGCGCAATGGGTTTTCCTCGAGCGCAATGGGTTTTCCTCGAGCGCAATGGGTTTTCCTCGAGCACAATGGGTTTTCCTCAAGCGCAATGGGTCTTCCTCGAGCACAATGGGTTTTCCTCGAGCGCAATGGGTTTTCCTCGAGCGCAATGGGTTTTCCTCGAGCGCAATGGGTTTTCCTCGAGCGCAATGGGTTTTCCACGATGAGCTCAAATTGAAGCCTGTCTCTAATAAGCACCTGTTGTGTTCAGTGATTGAAGCAAATAAACGCTGGGCTATTAATTTAAGTTTTACGGTAGATAGCATTGTAACAAACCTTGCCTAGGTAGGCCTGTAACAATCCACCCCAAAAGGGTTAACCCTTATTGGAGCAGTGGTTGGCAGGTCTGCCTATAAGCTGTGAGACCTGGGTTTGAGACCCGCAAGGGGCGTTACACTGTCGCGGTTTTCAATAATTGCTTCATTGGCGCAAGAATTGCTACAGTACAGAGAGTGAGTATTTCCTCTGAGACATACCTAGGTTGTTCCAGGCGCTGAGCTGGACGGTGTGTCCACAGACGATCCATAGGAGGCTAAGGATGCGGATCCCATTCAGGGAGGAGTAGCCTCCACCTGGGCTGGTTGTAGAAAGGACCTCCTGGCTGCAGGCCTGGAAAGAGAAGGCCTGGAGCCACGAGTACATACAACCTGCAGACAGCAGAAGTGTGGGTTAGTTAGGAAGGACAAATCATTCCAGTGTACACTTTTTGTTGATGTATGCAATTACTCTTTTTCACCTGCAATGACACTTTTTTTTTAACCTGCAATGACACTTTTTCACCTGCAATGACACTTTTTCACCTGCAATAAATCATTTTTTCACCTGCAATGACATTTTTTCACCTGCAATAAAACATTTTGTTCACCTGCAATGACACTTTTTCACCTGCAATAAAACTTTTTTTCACCTCCAACAAAACATTTTTTTTTCTGAGATCGAACAAAGTTCAGTATTAATAAATATGAAAAATATATCCCAGACAAAACATCAGGTAGTCCAGTGGTTTTGTAGATTTGTGGTGTAGTCTATTATAAAGCATGCTGTACATACTCTTCTTGCTGCCCTCGTCCTCCTCTTCCTTTTCCTCCTCTGTGTATTGCTCCATCTGGCTGTCCAGTTGTCCAGAGCAGCTGTTGTTACTACCTCCACCACTGGGGGTGCCGTTGGACATCAGGGTCCCGTAGAGGTTTGGGTCCCTGGTTTTCAGAGAAGAAGACTCCACTCCAGGGCTGACCTCTCTGTTTCTCTGCCACCTCACTATGGCCACGAACAGGGTCGCAGTCAAGGGGACGGCCACTAGCACACAACACACAAACCTGACGGACAGATGGGGACAGAGTCAGACATCCCAAATCACTTTCTTGGACTTCTGGATTTGAGTTTTTGGACTATCTGGGGGCATGTCCTAGATCACTTTTTTTGGCCCGTTTATTTTAGACGATTACAGCAGGTGAATGTTAGTTAGATACTTAGAATGAAATCCTTTTTGTAAGTATCTCATCTACGCAGATTCGATAGGGTTAGGGTTAGAGTTATGACTTACAGGCAGGTGACAACAGACAGGTCTGGAGCACCAGTATGAGTTAGACACCGGGGTCAGTGGCAGGGGTTAGGGGTCAGGGGTCAGGGGTTAGGTTGAACTGTACTCACAGGCAGGTGACAACAGACAGGTCTGGAGCACCAGTACGGGACAGACAGCGGGTCATGAACAGGCCCTGAGTGGACTGGGCCAGTAGAGATGAGGGTACTGGAGGGATCAGGGAGGTCCTGGCCTGCTGGAAGGTCTCTGGGGACACAGACACAACGTGTACACGTCACAGTAACAATGAGGCATAAAAATGCTTATAACTGTTCATAAATGCTTTATGGATAATTATAAATGTTATTCATGCTATTGTAAGTAATGCTTAATGCAGACAAAGCTACTGACCGTAAACAACTAGTGTCTGCACCTCCTCTTCCACACAGGAATCAGGAACACATATTCCAACAAAGTACTGGATTGGGTCCTGTGTCAGAGCAACATTATGGTACTGTAATTCATTTATCTGAATACTGTAGTTAGAATAGAATAGAATAGAATACAATACAATAACATATAATATAACAGAACACTACAATAGAGAGTTGTAGTTGTGTGGCTATATAAAAAAAAAAAGGTTTATTTCCTCACTTGTTTCAGGAAGACCTGGCAGTACTGTCCAGTAAAGGAGGGTCCCTGGACGGACAGACACTCCTGGAGAGACCCAGGCCTGTTCACATTGCCCCCCGCCACATCACTACCCATCTTCCCAAAGGCATCATACACTACATGTACACAAACATACACATACAAATGAGCGATTGCTACACCAAGCGATGAGATATCTTAGAACACGGAGAAAACATTTGAAATGTTGCTTCAAACTAATGCAGTCACGTCTCTGACAATAAATGTCGTCAGAGAAATAATGAACTATTAATTCAATTAACATTAAAATAGGTTTTGCCTAAAATATTTGTTGTAAGTAACCAGACCATGAGAAAAGGATCAAATAAAGCCTTTTTGCTAAACTGTAAATAGTCAGTCCTTTCTTTCTTCAATCACATCTCAGCAATAAGAAAACCTTAAATTTTTCAAATAGAGGTCAAGTACTCACTTAAAGCAGCATATTCACTGGGCAGGTCCTTGTTTAGCTCTGAGAGAAAAGTCCTGGTGTCCTGGGTGCATTTCTCAGAGACATTCATGGAATATACTGCTACAGCACACACCGTTAAGCAGTGGACCATACATCTAGCCCCCCACAGTAACACCATCTTGGGGAGGATAGCATCCTTCCTTTTCGTGACTAGGACCTTTAAATAATGTTAAGCGTTACATGGTCACAGTGGAAGTGATGATGACTTCCGGTTAGGTAATATGTAGCTTGACCAATCAGTGTGGTAATTGGTGGCTTCACACATGGAAGTGAGCGACCAGTCTCCTGGCACACTAAACCAGCTGTCAGTGGCTTTTGGTCCAACTGATACATGTAATGGTCTTTCATCACAATTATCATTCATTCAAACATTTATTCATAAAGCAATCACGGACTTCTCTCATAATATTTACTGATTAGTGAGGCCATACGGGCTTGTATTCAATCGTTATGGTGTCACTAAATTGTTAATCTAATCTAATTGCAATTCAAATCCCATGAAGAACAATTATACATTTTGGACAGGAAATTAGTTAATCATGTGTGTTGAAGGTCAAATGTGACTCATAACATGGATGTAATTGGCAGTTAAGACGTCCGTTAAACTGCTTGCTTGACGTCAACACATGTATCACTGTGTGTCCTAATGACAGCCTTGGACGGGACTAACATACATCATACAGCACTGAAGGAGAGAGAGAGGAGAGAAAGAGAGAGCAGGGAAGAGGAAGGGGGAGACTGTAGTAGGGAAGAGGAGGGAGAGACTGTAGTAGGGAAGAGGAGGGGGAGACTGTGGCAGGGAAGAGGAGGGGGAGACCGTAGCAGGGAAGGTGAAGCAGGAAAGAGGAGAGAGAGACAGTAGCAGGGAAGAGGAATGAGAGACCGTGGCAGGGGAGAGGAGGATGAGAATGTAGCAGGGAAGACGAGACTCAGTCAGTGGTACTAATTGCTTAAACAGCCATCCTCTCCTCCCCTTCATCTGCACTGACTGGAAAAGACTTGACGGGTAAAATACTATATGGTGGAAGGAAGCTCATCATTATATCATATAGTGTATTATCTCAGCATTAGATGGCAGTAGAGAGAGCCATTGTAATGCATTTCCCTAGGAGGGGCTGATGTCTGATCATGTGCAGTAGACATCAGGTCACACATCAGGGGCAGAGTTCATAATTTATTATTGACATCAAGAACCGCTCCTACAGAAACATCATCTCTAGCGAACAAGCAGCAAGACACATTCTAAAAAACAAATAAGAACCATTGACAGCTTCTCTCATGCACGTGTTGCTCTACACAAATAGATTCATATTTCATTTTCATAGTATAAAAAAGTTACTTCCAAAAACAACGTGTCCTTTTATGAAAACATGACAAGAAAAAAAAAGAAAAAGAAAACATGGGAATAAAATGTTTTATCACGATTGTTTTCTTGTACAATTCATTTTCTCTTTTCAAATGTAAAACACATCTTGAAATGTAAAGACACTGACATGAGGAAATGGTTTTCAATTCCAGTCTCACATTCACATTGACATTCTTTAATGCGAAGGCAAGTATTTTTCTATTTTATTGGTTTGTTTACACTCTGAACGCTGATCAGAGAAATGGCACTTTACAACCTTCCAAATGGCACACTTGGTGCTCAGGATATCCAGAATCATAACTATTAGCCAGTGTAATCTTGTTCATTTGGCCAAATGAAAAGGCTGACATACAGTATGGTCAATTAAAAGGCAGAAGGCTATATACTGTATCTGTGTATACATGCAAAGAAAGACAAGTTGCTATCATCATAACTCAATTATCATCAAAACTGAGCTGCCAGAGAATAAGGAAATTAAAAAGACAAACATTCCGAGACATTCTGAAACAAAATGTCTCCGGCCTCTTTAAACAAAGAAAAGCACGAATTGGCCCATAGACTGATGAAATAGAGGTGTGAAATAGACAGGCTACTGTCGTGCAGTCTGGTTTGGAGTCTGGACTGATTGTCCTGACAATATGAGCAGAGTTAGGGTCAAATCCATTCTATTCAGTCAATTGAGTCAATTCTAGAACTGACTGAATTGACAGAATCCAAACAGAATTGACCCAACCCCTGTGAGGATGACAAAGTCATGCTGATATAAAGTGTTTCTTTATAAGCTGAGTCCAGATTGGTTTGTACTGCATAGGCAATAACCATAGGAGTTGACAGGACAAACAGATCTGGGACCAGGCTAGTTTCTTCAGACATTCCATGGATATTAGCAGAAGTTATAAAACGGAACACTGCCAATAGTTGAGGATTAATCTCCCATAACATAAACATTTATACAGTATCTAACACTTTCCCATACTAGTGAGAAGACAACAATTCAAACCTTTTTAAAATAAACATTTTCCTACAAAAGATCTATCCAACATCCATAGAAACATCTATATCGTAAAGTGTACAAAATGTTATCTCATAGATTGATTTAAATACACATACATTTACTTTAAATATATTACATATTTTAAAACACATTAGAAATGTGTGTATATATATTGTGTATATACTGTATATTTCATATATATGGGTAGAGGAGTCAATGGAGAATGTCTTATTCGTACTCTAGCATTTAGAATGCAACATTTTGAGGCAAATTTGGTCAGAGACAACATTCTGGTAGATGCCACTATGCTTCAACAACAGTGTCCCGACTAGGCTTCTCCTTCTCTATTTCTCTGTTGCATTCAGTCTCTTAGACTTGATAAAGGCCATGCCGTGTGTCCTCATGTGTGTGTTCAAACTCCCCTCCGTCTCAAACATCTTGCCACACACTTTACATTTGGTCTCAGGCGTCCCGTCGTCCAGGCCGTCCCCCGAGCCGGAACCCAACTGGTTCTCTCTTTGGTTCTCATCGGCTGCAGCGGTTCCGTTACGTCTGGCTAGCTCCCGCGGCTCCTTCTGCTTGTGGATGATGAAAAGATGTCGGGCCAGGGAGCGGGGAGAAGTGTAGCACAGACCACACTCCCTGCACTGGAAGGAGGATCCATCCGACTTGTGCTGTGGAATGTGGTCGTGGAAGGTGACCAGGTCCTCGGTGCTGAAGCTGCACACGGCACACTTGTGGACCTTGAAAACGTTGACCTTCAGCTTCTTCAGGGGCTGGGTGGGTGTAGAGCCCCTGGAGCGAGGACCGGGAGGCCCCTCGTCATCCTGCTGCTTCCTCTTGGGGCTGAGGGCCTGCAGGGGGCAAAATAGGGACATGAGGCATGCTGCATGTACAGGTTTGCATTCAATCCAACACAGATAAACAACCTTTGTATTGCCATTACTTTTAGAGGCAAATTCCCTCATGTTCGCAGAGATCTCGTTTGTTTTAAAATGTTAGCTCAAACACAAATCACCTTTAAAAATCAATAGCAGTGCACAAGCCATTAATCTGCGTTTCTTTGAATCCTGGTCACAGTATCAGGGAGTAGAATAGCACAAACTATGGATCGTGGGTGCAGCTCATTGGTCAGTTACTGTACCTTGTCAGGAGGGCTGTCCTCTGTGTGTGCTGGGTCTGGTGCCGTCTTCCCCTCAGCATCTTTAATACCACCATGCATCAACTGGATGTGTTTGTCCAGCATCACACGCTTAGTAAACGTACGGTTGGGGTCTGGACAGTGACTGTGGAGTCATATAAAGAGAGAGAGAGTTCTAAGAGAAGAGGCCGTAAACATTTGACCTATAAAATGCTGACATGTCATCACAGGAATGTGTTGCCCTATTGAATCTGTGTAGACTGAATAGTTGTGCATCAGCATGTACAGTACCAGTCAAAAGTTTGGACAAACCTACTCATTCAAGGGTTTTTCTTTATTTTTTACTATTTTCTACATTGTAGAATAATAGTGAAGACATCGAAACTATGAAATAACACATATGGAATCATGTAGTAACCAAAAAAGTGTTAAACAAATCAAAATATATTTTAGATTTTAGTTTCTTCAAAGTAGCCACCCTTTGCCTTGATGACAGCTTTGCACACTCTTGGCATTCTCTCAACCAGCTTCACCTGGAATGCTTTTCCAACAGTCTTGAAGGAGTTCCCACATATGCTGAGCACTTGTTGGCTGCTTATCCTTCACTCTGCAGTCCAACTCATCCCAAACCATCTCAATTGGGTTGAGGTCGGGTGATTGTGGAGGACAGGTCATCTGATGCAGCACTCCATCACTCTCCTTCTTGGTCAAATAGCACTTACACAGCCTGGAGGTGTGTTGGGTCATTGTTTTATTGAAAAACAAATGATAGTCCCATTAAAGCCCAAACCAGATGGGATGGCGTATCACTGCAGAATGCTGTGGTAGCCATGCTGGTTAAGTGTGCCTTGAATTCTAAATAAATCACAGACAGTGTCACCAGCAAAGCACCCCCACACCATCACAACTCTTCCTCCATGCTTCACGGTGGGAACCACACATGCAGAGATCATCCGTTCACCTACTCTGCGTCTCACAAAGACACAGAGGTTGGAACAAAAAATCTCAAATTTGGACTCATCAGACCAAAGGACAGATTTGCACCGGTCTAATGTCCATTGCTCGTGTTTCTTGGCCCAAGCAAGTCTCTTCTTATTATTGGTGTCCTTTAGTAGTGGTTTCTTTGCAGCAATTCGACCATGAAGGCCTGATTCACGCAGTCTCCTCTGAACAGTTGATGTTGAGGTGTGTCTGTTATTTTAACTCTGTGAAGCATTTATTTGGGCTGCAATTTCTGAGGCTGGTAACTGTAATTAACTTATCTTCTGCAGCAGAGGTAACTCTGGGTCTTCCTTTCCTGTGGCGGTCCTCATGAGAGCCAGTTTCATCATAGCGGTTGATGGTTTTTGCGACTGCAAAGTTCTTGAAATGTTCCAGATTGACTGACCTTCATATCTTAAAGTAATGATGGACTGTCTTTTCTCTTTGCTTATTTGAGCATAATATGGACTTGGTCTTTTAACAAATAGGGCTATCTTCTGTATACCACCCCTACCTTGTCACAACACAACTGACTGGCTCAAACGCATTAAGAAGGAAAGAAATTCCACAAATTAACTTTTAACAAGGCAGACCTGTTAATTGAAATGCATTCCAGGTGACTACCTCATGAAGCTGGTTGAGAGAATGCCAAGAGTGTACAAAGCTGTCATCAAGGCAAAGGGTGGCTACTTTGAAGAATCTCAAATATAAAATATATTTTGATTTGTTTAACACTTTTTTGGTTACTACATGATTCCATATGTGTTATTTCATAGTTTTGATGTCTTCACTATTATTCTACAATGTAGAAAATAGTAAAAATAAATAAAAACCCTTGAATGAGTAGGTGTGTCCAAACTTTTGACTGGTACTGTATGTTAAATTCATATGTTCTAGTAACAAACGACAAAATAACCGAACCCAAAAATCTACCTCCCAAAAATGTCATCCAATCCCGCATTACTCACAGGCAGGAGTAGACCTTGCGCAGCCCCTTGTGCTTGATCCTGTTGTGTCGACACAAGCTGTGGGAGGAGCTGAACGACTTGTCACACTGTCGGCACGGGTGCTTCTTCAGTTGCTGCATCCACAGAGAACAAATATAACATTTAACAGTTATGTTTTTATTACTGTCACCACATAGTTTAGACCTTTCCAATCCTCAGATCTACACATGGACAACGGGGTACTGGCTAGGGGTTGAGTTCACATGGACAACGGGGTACTGGCTAGGGCTTGAGTTCACATGTACAACGGGGTACTGGCTAGGGGTTGAGTTGGGATTCCAACTAGGACTCTACTGTACCTTGCCATGCTCCTGTCTGACGTGGGCTACGAACACCTCTCTCTGGATGAAGACACGGTCACAGTCTCCACATGTCCAGCCTGGGGCAGGTGGCCTCTGGGGGGCTGAGGTAGGGGTGATCTTGGCCTTTTTCAGGGGGTTAGAGGGGGCATTCTTGTCTACCCTGTCCAGACCGTTGTTGGTGCTGTTGGTGTTGGGGCTGGAGCTGAGGGGCAGGTTGATACCCAGGTTGGGGGGACCCTCGATGGTCTTTAGGGTCCCATGCATCGTCTACACAGGGATGACAACCAGGATGACAAACAGGATGACAACCAGGATGACAACCAGGATGACAGACAGGATGACAGACAGGATGACAACCAGGATGACAACCAGGATGACAGACAGGATGACAACCAGGATGACAAACAGGATGATGAACAGGATGACAACCAGGATGACAGACAGGATGACAACCAGGATGACAGACAGGATGACAACCAGGATGACAACCAGGATGACAGACAGGATGACAACCAGGATGACAACCAGCTCCGGTTCACTAACAGGCAGATTAACTACAGTTGAAGTCGGAAGTTTACATACACCTTAGCCAAATACATTTAAACTCAGTTTTTCACAATTCCTGATATTTAATCCTAGTACAAATTCCCTGTCTTAGGTCAGTTAGGATCACCACTTTATTTTAGGAATGTGAAATGTCAGAATAATAGTAGAGAGAATTATTTATTTCAGCTTTTATTTATTTCATCACATTCCCAGTGGGTCAGAGGTGTACATACACTCAATTAGTATTTGGTAGCATTGCCTTTAAATTGTTTAACTTGGGTCAAACGTTTTGGGTAGCCTTCCACAAGCTTCCCACAATAAGTTGGGTGAATTTTGGCCCATTCGTCCTGACAGAGCTGGTGTAACTGAGTCAGGTTTGTAGGCCTCCTTGCTCGCACACGCTTTTTCAGTTCTGCCCACACATTTTCTATAGGATTGAAATCAGGGCTTTGTGATGGCCACTCCAATACCTTGACTTTGTTGTCCTTAAGCCATTTTGCCACAACTTTGGAAGTATGCTTGGGGTCATTGTCCATTTGGAAGACCCATTTGCAACCAAGCTTTAACTTCCTGACTGATGTCCACATAATTTTCCTTCCTCATGATGCCATCTATTTTGTGAAGTGCACCAGTCCCTCCTGCAGCAAAGCACCCCCACAGCATGATGCTGCCACCCCCGATATTCACGGTTGGGATGGTGTTCTTCGGCTTGCAAGCAACCCCCTTTTTCCTCTAAACATAACGATGGTCATTATGGGCAAACAGTTATATTTTTGTTTAATCAGACCAGAGGACATTTCTCCAAAAAGTACGATATTTGTCCCCATGTGCAGTTGCAAACCGTAGTCTGGCTTTTTTATGGCGGTTTTGGAGCAGTGGCTTCTTCCTTGCTGAGCGGCCTTTCAGGTTATGTCGATATAGGACTCGTTTTACTGTGGATATAGATACTTTTGTACCCGTTTCCTCCAGCATCTTCACAAGGTCCTTTGCTGTTGTTCTGGGATTGATTTGCACTTTTCGCACCAAAGTACGTTCATCTCTAGGAGACAGAACGCATCTCCTTCCTGAGCAGTATGACAGCTGCGTGGTCCCATGGTGTTTATACTTGCGTACTATTGTTTGTACAGATGAACGTGGTACCTTCAGGCGTTTGGAAATTGCTCCCAAGAATGAACCAGAATGTGGAGGTCTACAATATTTTTTCTGTGGTCTTGGCTGATTTCTTTTGATTTTCCCATGATGTCAAGCAAAGAGGCACTGAGTTTGAAGGTAGGCCTTGAAATACATCCACAGGTACATCTCCAATTGACTCAAATTATGTCAATTAGCCTATCAGAAGCTTCTAAAGCCATGACATCATTTTCTGGAATTTTCCAAGCTGTTTAAAGGCACAGTCAACTTAGTGTATGTAAACTTTTGACCCACTGGAATTGTGATACAGTGAATTATAAGTGAAATAATCTGTCTGTAAACAATTGTTGGAAAAACTACTTGTGTCATGCACAAAGTAGATGTCCTAACAGACTTGCCAAAACTATAGTTTGTTAACAAAAAATATGTGGAGTGGTTGAAAAACGAGTTTTAATGACTCCAACCTAAGTGTATGTAAACTTCCGACTTCAACTGTATTCATACAGTCATGGACTGCACAAGGACAATTATAATTTACATTTACGTCATTTAGCAAACGCTCTTATCCAGAGCGACTTACAGTTAATGAGTGCATACATTTTTTTTTAAATATATTTTTTATTGGCCCCCCGTGGGAATCGAACCCATAACCCTGGCGTTGCAAACGCCATGCTCTACCAACTGAGCTACATCCCTGCCGGCCATTCCCTCCCCTACCCTGGGCCAATTGTGCGCTGCCCCATGGGTCTCCCGGTCGCGGCCGGCTACAACAGAGCCTGGATTCGAACCAGGATCTCTAGTGGCACAGCTCAGCTAGCACTGCGATGCAGTGCCTTAGAACACTGCGCCACTCAGGATAATAATATAATAATAATATGCCATTTAGCAGACGCTATTATCCAAAGCGACTTACAGTCAGTCATGTGCGCATACATTACTTATAATTAATAAATTGTTGATTAAGATTATAAACAGTTATATTTCAAGTACTTGTCATTACATTGTAGTAGATTTAAATAATTTGCTGAAAAACAGAAGTGCCTGTTAATATAATAAGCTTCCGACTGGAGGGTTTTATAAGTAATTTTCCCACTTGAGAAGATTATTATATTTCCCTCTGTACAGTACCTTGATGTGGTCCAACATGAGCTGTTTCTGGGCATAGTGCATGGAGCAGTCTGGGCATTTGAAGACAGACACCTTCTGGTTGGCTATGTGTTGGTCGAAGTGTGACTGGAGCAGCGTCTGCTGGGTGAACACCGTATCACACATGGAACACTTGTAGATCAACCTGGAAGACAACACAAAGACAACGCTTTAACAACATTTTCACTTTGAGAGACATGTTGCTTGACAGAACGAACGAGTTCATTAAATCCTGTGTACAGAAAAAAAGGAATAAAATGAATGTTATCTAAAAACGAATGCGTTGTAAACGACACGAGAGCACCTATTCATGTCCACGAATAGACTTAATGTCCATAATAGGAGTTCATTATTTATTTAAAACACAATCCGTCAGTTCAAAAGGTGTATCACATGCCCTGGTAGCGCTGTCTGTATGAGGGACCACCTGCCACCTGCTCCTGAACAGGTTAATTCATTAGTGTGTGTGTGTTCATTAGAGTGTGTTGATGGACAAGACAGGTGTTAGTAGAAGGTCAGGGTATTGGAAAACACTCAGTCAAAGCTACTGTGTCTAATAACATCGACACAAACCCATTCAACATGGAGAATGAAGACGGTTCTGACAGGAACATGATTTGGACATGGATATCGGATAACTTTCCCTCATTAAAGCTGTATTTCCTTTTTAAATTTGTGGTAAAGAACTGAGGATGTTTGTGTCACCTTTCCAATCAGTGATATAATAGGATAGAACAGAACAGAACAACTAGAATGGAATCTATTTAATAGAATATACTAAGGTCTTCAACATAGAATGAAAACATTCTAGGATAATATTACGTTTTGAAAAAAGAAGTTGATGATGTATACTAGAACACAGTGCCTTGCAAAACTATTCATCCCCCTTGGCTTTTTTCCTATTTTGTTACATTACAACCTGTAATTTAAATGGATTGTTATTTGGATTTAATGTAATGGACATACACAAAATAGTCATAATTGGTGAAGTGGAATTAAAAAAATAACTTGTTTCAAAAAATTCTAACAAATATATCACGGAAAAGTGGTGCGTGCATATGTATTCACCCCCTTTGCTATGAAGCCCCTAAATAAGATCTGGTGCAACCAATTACCTTCAGAAGTCACATAATTAGTTAAATAAAGTCCACCTGTGTGCAATCTAAGTGTCACATGATCTGTCACATGATCTCAGGATATATACACCTGTTCTGAAAGGCCCCAGAGTCTGCAACACCACTAAGCAAGGGGCACCACCAAGCAAGCGGCACCATGAAGACCAAGGAGCTCTCCAAACAGGTCAGGGACGAAGTTGTGGAGAAGTACAGATCAGGGTTGAGTTATAAAATAATATCCAAAACGTTGAACATCCCACGGAGCACCATTAAATCCATTATTTAAAAATGGAAAGAATATGTTACCACAACAAACCTGCCAAGAGAGGGCTGCCCACCAAAACTCACGGACCAGGCAAGGAGGGCATTAATCAGAGAGGCAACAAAGAGACCAAAGATAACCCTGAAGGAGCTGCAAAGCTCCACAGTGGAGATTGGAGTATCTGTCTATAGGACCACTTTAAGCCGTACACTCCACAGAGCTGGGCTTTACGGAAGAGTGGCCAGAAAAAAGCCATTGCTTAAAGAAAAAATAAGAAACACGTTTGGTGTTCGCCAAAAGGCATGTGGGAGACTCCCCAAACACATGGAAGAAGGTACTCTGGTCGGATGAGACTAAAATTGAGCATTTTGGCCATCAAGGAAAACGCTATGTCTGGCGCAAACCCAACACCTCTCATCACCCCGAGAACACCATGAAGCATGGAGGTGGCAGCATCATGCTGTGGGGATGTTTTTCCATCGGCAGGGACTGGGAAACTGGTCAGAATTGAAGGAATGATGGATGGTGCTAAATACAGGGAAATTCTTGAGGGAAACCTGTTTCAGTCTTCCAGAGATTTGAGACTGGGACGGAGGTTCACCTTCCAGCAGGACAATGACCCGAAGCATACTGCTAAAGCAACACTTGAGTGGTTTAAAGGGAAACATTTAAATGTCTTGGAATGGCCTAGTCAAAGCCCAGACCTCAATCCAATTGAGACTTAAAGATTGCTGTACACCAGCGGAACCCATCCAACTTGAAGGAGCTGGAGCAGTTTTGCCTTGAAGAATGGGAAAAAATCCCAGTGGCTAGATGTGCCAAGCTTATAGAGACATACTCCAAGAGACTTGCAGCTGTAATTGCTGCAAAAGGTGGCTCTACAAAGTATTGACTTTGGGGGGGGTTGGGTGAATAGTTATGCACGCTCAAGTTCAGTTTTTTGGTCTTACTTCTTGTTTGTTTCACAAGAAAAAATATTTTGCATCTTCAAAGTGTTAGGCATGTTGTGTAAATCAAATTATACAACCCCCCCCAAAAAATCTATTTTAATTCCAGGTTGTAAGGCAACAAAATATGCCAAGGGGGGTGAATACTTTCGCAAGCCACCCCACATGAATAATGGGTTATGAGAATCTGAAGAGACTTACTTGGGCTCTCCTATCTTGACCCCAGGGTGCTGTGTGTGTGCGTGGGAGTGTGTGCCAAGGGCAGACTTGAAGGCCATGGGGCAGATTGGACACTTGTAGAAGATCTCACAGTGAGAGCTCTGGATGTGAGTCTTCAGAGCGGCCACGTCAGCGTAGATGACGTTACAGTGCACACAGCTGGAGAGAGAGGGGAGAAGAAAAAAGAGAGAGACCTTTTAACTCAACATTTTGGATGATTTTGATACTCAAGGCAAGTTACAAATCAACTGACATTGTAATTACTGTGATTAGCAATGGCTATGAGAGAGCTGTAAGTGGCACCTTGATAGGTGAAATACATTATTTTCAGTGTGGAGACTTAAAGGTGACATTATCAAACACAGCAGGGCAATTCAACAACAACATAATTCAAATCTGTCATGGTAACCACTGCAGTATCGGCTCTTCCCAGTGTGCACCCTCCACATTGGGAGGAGCCGATGTTGGCAGTCTTGGCAGCTTATCATTTCGTTGCTGTTGATTTCTGTAGGCAGAAAGTCGCCCTTCTGTATGATGTCATATTGCTACGTCTACCTGAGTGAGTGGACCTTTTAACCAAAAGTCATCTGACTGCTTATGAAGAAAATCTCTAGAGAAGAAGAGGAACCATGGTAACAAGCTATACAGAAGTGTTTCCTGTTCAGGCAGGAAGTGATGTCAGACTGACCGGTAGCCCACCCTGCGGGTGTAGTGCAGACAGTTCCTGGTCACATGGGACTGGAAGTGGATTGAACGGCAGATTGATCCACACTCAGGGCAGATGTAGGGAGACTTGTGCTGGTGGATTCGTTGGTGCGACGCGAAGCTACACGCGTTAGGTAGCAGCATTTGGCAGATGGTGCAGGTTTTCTATAGACGTAAAAAGAGACGAAATACACTAAACAAAATGGTATTATAATTCTCTAGAGGAATGCAATCATTGAGAGTTGGTGCAATATGGAGTTAAATTAACAAAACATTTGTCAATTTACAGCATTAGCTAGGGTTATAAAAGGATCATATACTGAAAAAACATAATGCCATTAAAGATGGCATCTGCAGTAGGGGGAAACAGCGCCAGTGGCCACCCCACCACCGTTGTTATTGTTGTTGTTGCTGAGCTGAGGAGCGTCGTGCAGCATGGTGAAAAACAATGCACTGCATATTGTGCGCTTCTGTCACGCGTGCAATGATGTCAGAGGGGGGGAAAACAGCGTTCTTTATTCGCAGTAACTTCTTTGTTGTAATATCGCAAATGGATGTGATTGTTTTACCATAAAGGATTCCAGCTTTAAAGGTAGAGAAAATGTATATATTAATATAAAGGAAAAGTCTGAGTGACTCACGGAAATACAAATAGACAAGGGAAGTGTTAAAAGAGTATGAAAACACTCACACAACACCCACTTATACACACAGTAACAAACACACACCTGTCCGCTGGACTCTGGCGCCTGCTGATAGTGCATTGCTAGAGAGTTCTCATCCTGGAACATCTCACTGCACTCTAAACACTTCAGGCTGGTTCTGCAGAGCCGGGACACATCCTCATCCAGGGGCATGGCAGCAACCGGAGGGGCGTTGGAGGGGGCACAGATCACCGCTGCCTGGGCCTGGGTCCCTGCACCCTTCCCTAGGTAGTGGCCGGTGGAGCTGTGGGTAGATCCAGCGGCGGTGGTGGAGGATAGCGGAGGTGATGTAGTGATCATCTGGTCTGTAGGGATGGGCTTGAGGATGAGGTGGGAACACTGCATAACCACCCCTTTGAGGAGAAGAGAAGAGAAGAGAAGAGAAGAGAAGAGAAGAGAAGAGAAGAGAAGAGAAGAGAAGAGAAGAGAAGAGAAGAGAAGAGAAGAGAAGAGAAGAGAAGAGAAGAGAAGAGAAGAGAAGAGAAGAGAAGAGAAGAGAAGAGAAGAGAAGAGAAGAGAAGGTTTTTCACAATTTAGAAGCTTTTCAGAGTATCAATGGCAGCGAATGCTTTACACATTTCATGTATGAAGAAAACACACCTTTGTCCTTGTGTCCGCGGGCGTGGGAGAGCAGACTGCACTTGTTGTAGAAGACCAGGTTCTTGGCACAGTGGTTGCAGGTGACCTCGATACGGACGCTGCGGCGGTCGTAATGCTGGCTCAGGCTTCTCTCCAGGGCAAACGAGTCACCGCACTCCAGGCACCTGTAAATAATAATATAAATGACTATACATTAATACAAACATATATATATATATATTATATACACTGCATTTGAAGAAGCCCAAGGATCACGTATAACAAAAAATAGGAGAAAAAAAATAAAAAGATAAAACAATTAAAATGCTACTTAGCTAGCTAGCATTTTACCTGTAGCCGCGGGAGGGCAGGGGGATACAGGCCGCCGAGGGGGGGCTGAGGTTGGGGACATAGACTGGGACAGGGTTGATGCTGCTCAGGACCTTATTGAAGGCCTCCACTACAGAACTCTGGGAGCTGGCTAACACCTGGACTCTAGAGACACCTTTCTTCTGGGCCTGGGCAGCCAGCAGGGCCTGTTGACTCTGGGGCTTGGAGCTGGACAGCACCTGGTGATACAAACATACAATCTAAGAAGTTACTGAATGAATGTCAGGGATTTATTGTTGTTATTAATCTATTTAGTTATTTATTGGAATGATTCCTCATGTTTACTTCATTATACTGTATGACGTTATATATTTTGTTTTCTATAATGTGTTAGCATAGAAGATTACTCCTGATGTACAAATGGGTTTCTTAATAAACCAAAACCTGGTGGAGCTCAGAAACAGAGGTGGTCTTGGTCTGGGGGAGCAGGTTGAGGTTGGTGAGGTGGACGGTCTTTGGCACGGTGAGTTTGGCGTTGGCCAGGCTGGATGTGGGCACCATGACGGTCTGCTGTTGTTGATGGATGGCGTCGGCAGCTTTGAGGATGGCGCTGCTGGCACTCCCCACCGACACGGCGGGGATCACCGTGGCTTTGACCATGGTGTTGTTGGCCAGCTTTAGGTTAATGACCTGAGTGGGGAGAGGAGAGGAGAGGAGAGAAGATGGGAAATACAATTGTATTTGTCATATGTAGACGAACAGTGAAATGCTTACTTATGGGTCCTTTTCCAACAATGCAGTGTTAAAGATAAAGATATTACATTTATTTTAAAAAATGAAATAGTGACACAAGGAATAAACACACAGTGAATAACGAATAACAATAACATAAAGGTACATATAGGTAGAGGTAAAGTGACTAGGCAACAGGATAGATGGACAATATAGATAATAGACAGTAGCAGTAGCATCTGTGGTGAGTGTGAAAGTGTGTGTGTGTGTGTGTGTGTGTGTGTGTGTGTGTGTGTGTGTGTGTGTGTGTGAGAGTGTGTGTGTGGCGTCAGTATGCATGTGTGCGCGTGTTATGTGTGTGTGTGTGGGCGTATGTAGTGTGTGTGTATGTGTGTGTGTTGGGGTGTCAGTGTAAGTATGTGTAAGTCTGTAGGTAGAGTCCAGTGTGTGTGCATAGAGTCAGTGCAAGAAAGTCAATGCAGGTAGTCCGCCTAGCCATTTGATTAGCTATTTAGCAGTCTTGTTTAGCAGTCTTATGGCTTGGGGGTAGAAGCTGTTCAGGGTCCTGTTGGTTCCAGACTTGGTGCACTGGTACCGCTTGGTAGCAGAGAGAACAGTCTATGGCTTGGGTGGCTGACAATTCTCTGGGCCTTCCTCTGACACCGCCTGGTATAGAGGTCCTGGATGGCAGGGAGCTTGGCCCCAGTGATGTACTGGGCCGTACTCACCACCCTCTGTTGCGCCTTGTGGTCGGGTGCCTTTCAGTTGCCGTACCAAGCGGTGATGAAGCCAGTCAAGATGCTCTCAATGGTGCAGCTGTATAACTTTTTGAGGATCTGGGGGCCCATGCCAAATCTTTTCAGCCTCCTGAGGGGGAAGAGGCGTTGTCGTGCCCTCTTCACAACTGTGTGGGTCTATGTGGAATAGTGAAGCGCGGGTGGACTCATAACCCACAGTCCCCGCGGTTATAGCCGTGTTTAGGAAGCCTTTAGTTATTATGCCCCCAGCCTCTTGAATAGCCTGCCAGAGAACCTGAAAACTGTGGACATATTTTAAAGAGATCTTAAAACACATATTTTTAGCTTTGCTTTTTAGTCGTTCAGTTTATGTAATTATTTTGTTTTTTTTATCTTGTGTTTTTATTATTATTGAATATTAAAAACACAATCTAGTTGCAGTGAAGCCATGCAACATTTACATTACGTTCAGTCATCTAACAGACCTCCATCCAGAGCGACACACAGAAGCAACCAGGGTCAAATCAAATTGTATTTGTCACATGCGCCGAATACAACAGGTGTAGACTTTACAGTGAAAATGCTTACTTACAAGCCATTAATCAACAATGCAGTTTTAAGAAAGAATACCCCCCAAAAAAAATTGACAAAAAAATACAATATAGAATATTACGAAATAAAAGTAACAAATCATTAAAGAGCAGCAGTAAAAATAACAATAGCGAGGCTATATACAGGGGGAACCGGTACCGAGTCAATGTGCGGGGGCACCGGTTAGTTGAGATAATATGTACAGTTGAAGTCGGAAGTTTACATACACCTTAGCCAAATACATTTAAACTCAGTTTTTCACAATTCCTGACATTTAATCCTAGTACAAATTCCCTGTCTTAGGTCAGTTAGGATCACCACTTTATTTTAGGAATGTGAAATGTCAGAATAATAGTAGAGAGAATAATTTATTTCAGCTTTTATTTCTTTCATCACATTCCCAGTGGGTCAGAAGTGTACATACACTCAATTAGTACTTGGTAGCATTGCCTTTAAATTGTTTAACTTGGGTCAAACGTTTTGGGTAGCCTTCCACAAGCTTCCCACAATAAGTTGGGTGAATTTTGGCCCATTCGTCCTGACAGAGCTGGTGTAACTGAGTCAGGTTTGTAGGCCTCCTTGCTCGCACACACTTTTTCAGTTCTGCCCACACATTTTCTATAGGATTGAGGTCATGGCTTTGTGATGGCCACTCCAATACCTTGACTTTGTTGTCCTTAAGCCATTTTGCCACAACTTTGGAAGTATGCTTGGGGTCATTGTCCATTTGGAAGACCCATTTGCGACCAAGCTTTAACTTCCTAACTGATGTCTTGAGATGTTGCTTCAATATATCCACATAATTTTCCTTCCTCATGATGCCATCTATTTTGTGAAGTGCACCAGTCCCTCCAGCAGGAAAGCACCCCCACAGCATGATGCTGCCACCCCCGATATTCACGGTTGGGATGGTGTTCTTCGGCTTGCAAGCAACCCCCTTTATCCTCCAAACATAACGATGGTCATTATGGGCAAACAGTTATATTTTTGTTTCATCAGACCAGAAGGACATTTCTCCAAAAAGTACGATCTTTGTCCCCATGTGCAGTTGCAAACCGTAGTCTGGCTTTTTTATGGCGGTTTTGGAGCAGTGGCTTCTTCCTTGCTGAGCGGCCTTTCAGGTTATGTCGATATAGGACTCATTTTACTGTGGATATAGATACTTTTGTACCTGTTTCCTCCAGCATCTTCACAAGGTCCTTTGCTGTTGTTCTGGGATTGATTTGCACTTTTCGCACCAAAGTACGTTCATCTCTAGGGGACAGAACGCGTCTCCTTCCTGAGCGGTATGACGGCTGCGTGGTCCCATGGTGTTTATACTTGCGTACTATTGTTTGTACAGATGAACGTGGTACCTTCAGGCGTTTGGAAATTGCTCCCAAGAATGAACCAGAATGTGGAGGTCTACAATATTTTTTCTGTGGTCTTGGCTGATTTCTTTTGATTTTCCCATGATGTCAAGCAAAGAGGCACTGAGGGTAGGCCTTGAAATACATCCACAGGTACACCTTCAATTGACTCAAATTATGTCAATTAGCCTATCAGAAGCTTCTAAAGCCATGACATCGTTTTCTGGAATTTTCCAAGCTGTTTAAAGGCACCGTCAACTTAGTGTATGTAAACTTCTGACCCACTGGAATTGTGATACAGTGAATTATAAGTGAAATAATCTGTCTGTAAACAATTGTTGGAAAAATTACTTGTGTCATGCACAAAGTAGATGTCCTAACCGACTTGCCAAAACTATAGTTTGTTAACAAGAAATATGTGGAGTGGTTGAAAAACAAGTTTTAATGACTCCGACCTAAGTGTATGCAAACTTCCGATTTCAACTGTACATGTAGGTAGAGTTATTAAAGTGACTAAGCATAGATAATAAACAGAATAGCAGCAGTGTAAGGGGGGTAGCCATTTGATTAGATGTTCAGGAGTCTTATGGCAGGAAGCTTGGCCCCAGTGATGTACTGGGCCGTACGCACTACCCTCTGTAGTGCCTTGCGGTCGGAGGCCGAGCAGTTTCCATACCAGGCAGTGATGCAACCATTCAGGATGCTCTCGATGGGGCAGCTGTAGAACCTTTTGAGGATCTGAGGACCCATGCCAAATATTTTCAGTCTCCTTAGGGGGAATAGGTTTTGTCGTGCCCTCTTCACGACTGTTAGTTCGTTGGTGATGTGGACACCAAGGAACTTGAAGCTCTCAACCTGCTCCACTAACAGCCCTGTCAATGAGAATGGGGGCGTGCTCGGTCCTCTTCTTTTTCCTGTAGTCCACAATCATCTCCTTTGTCTTGATCACGTTGATGGAGAGGTTGTTATCCTGGCACCACACGGCCAGGTCTCTGACCTCCTATAGGCTGTCTCGTCGTTGTCGGTGAGCAGGCCTACCACTGTTGTGTCATCGGCAAACTTAATGATGGTGTTGGAGTCGTGCCTCCCGAGTGGCGCAGTGGTCTAAGGCACTGCATTGCAGTGCTAGCTGTGCCACTAGAGATCCTGGTTCGAATCCAGGCTCTGTCGTAGCCGGCCGCGACCGGGAGACCCATGGGGCGGCGCACAATTGGCCCAGCGTCGTCCAGGGTATGGGAGGGAATGGCCGGCAGGGATGTAGCTCAGTTGGTAGAGCATGGCGTTTGCAACGCCAGGGTTGTGGGTTCGATTCCCACGGGGGGCCAGTATGAAAAAAATTACATAATAATAATGTATGCACTCACTAACTGTAAGTCGCTCTGGATAAGAGCGTCTTTTAAATGACTAAAATGTAATGTAAAAATGTGCCTGGCCATGCAGTCATGAGTGAACAGGGAGTACAGGAGGGGACTGAGCACGCATCCCTGAGGAGCCCCCGTGTTGAGGATCAGCGTGGTGGATGTGTTGTTACCTACCCTTACCACCTGGGGGCGGCCTGTCAGGAAGTCCAGGATCTAGTTGCAGAGGGAGGTGTTTAGTCCCAGGGTCCTTAGCTTAGTGATGAGCTTTGAGGGCACTATGGTGTTGAACGCTGAGCTGTAGTCAATGAATAGCATTTTCACATAGGTGTTCCTTTTGTCCAGGTGTGAAAGGGCAGTGTGGCGCGCAATAGAGTTTGCATCATCTGTGGATCTGTTGGGGCAGTATGCAAATTGGAGTGGGTCTAGGGTTTCTGGGATAATGGTGTTGATGCGAGCAATGACCAGCCTTTCAAAGCACTTCATCGCTACAGATGTGAGTGCTATGGGTCGTAGTCATTTAGGCAGGTTACCTTTGCTTTCTTGGGCGCAGGGACTATGCTGGTCTGCTTGAAACATGTTGGTATTACAGACTCAGATAGGGAGCGGTTGAAAATGTCAGTGAAGACACTTGCCAGTTGGTCAGCGCATGCTCGGAGTACACGTCCTGGTAATCCGTCTAGCCCTGCGGCCTTGTGAATGTTAACCTGCTTAAAAGGTCTTACTCACATCGGCTACGAAGAGCGTGATCACACAGTCGTCCGGAACAGCTGATGCTCTCATGCATGTTTCAGTGTTACTTGCCTCGAAGCAAGTTATTTAGCTCGTCTGGTAGGCTCGTGTCACTGGGCAGCTCGCAGCTGTGCTTCCCTTTGTAGTCTGTAATAGTTTACAAGCCCTGCCACATCTGACGAGCGTCGGAGCCGGTGTAGTACGATTCGATCTTAGTCCTGTATTGACGCTTTGCCTGTTTGATGGTTTGTCGGAGGGCATAGCGGGATTTCTTATAAGTTTCCGGGTTAGAGTCCCGCTCCTTGAAAGCGGCAGCTCTACCCTTTAGCTCAGTGCGGATGTTGCCTGTAATCCATGGCTTCTGGTTGGGGCATGTACGTACAGTCACTGTGGGGACGACGTCATCGATGCACTTATTGATGAAGCCAGTGACTGATGTGTTGTACTCCTCAATGCCATCGGAAGAATCCCAGACCATATTCCAGTCTGTGCTAGCAAAACAGTCCTGTAGCTTAGCATCTGCTTCATCTGACCACTTTTTTGTTGACCGAGTCACTGGTGCTTCCTGCTTTAGTTTTTGCTTGTAAGCAGGAATCAGGAGGATAGAATTATGGTCAGATTTGCCAAATGGAGGGCAAGGGAGAGCTTTGTATGCGTCTCTGTGTGTGAAGTAAAGGTGGTCTATAGTTTTTTCCCCTCTGGTTGCACATTTAACATGCTGGTAGAAATGAGGTAAAATGGATGTAAGTTTCCCTGCATTAAAGTCCCCGGTCACTAGGAGTGCCGCCTCTGGATAAGCGATTTCCTGTTTGCTTATGGCCGCATATAGTTCATTGAATGCGGTCTTAGTGCCAGCATCGGTTTGTGGTGGTAACCTGAGGAGCGTTGGGGTGAGGTTGTGTTCTTCTAAGCGGGGAGGTAAGCTTGGCTTCTTCTTTATATGTGTCGAGTAAAGCTTAAACCATGCATTTAGATTGTAGGTAGGTAGTTATTGTAGGTAAGTATGGTAGTGTATTCGGCTGAGCCCGGTGAATCACGAGGCTAGCTAGCTAACCCACTACCTGGACCATTAAAGCTAGCTAGCTAGCGGGTAGCAACACCGCAGCCACTGCTAACTGGCCAACTATACCAGCTAGCAGTACTGTAGCAACTAAATACATTTCAACGGAACGATTTGATTAGTGTAAAGTTAGCTAGCAACATAGTTGTCTTGGTATCAAAGACAAAGGTGTAGAATAGAGAAACTATCGAGGTTAGCTAGCCAGCTACATTTTCAAATAGTCAACACCGCAGCCACTGCTAGCTAGCCAACATTACCAGCTTGCAGTACTGTATCATTTTAGTCAATGAGAATTTTGCAACGTTTCTGAACAATCGAGATGTGTAGTCCACTTGTGTAGCTAGCCTGGCTGACTTTGTGCTAGCTAGCCAACGTTTAATTACTCCTGCGTTATGAAAGGAACGAGACACGGACATGAATGATCCATTGGTAGTTTGTTGTAACCAAGTATTGGTGCTAAACCGTGTGTTATTGGGTGCTAGCATGCTAGTTAGCTATGGCGTCATAGGATACGGTGCCCTGGGCGGTTTTCACAGAAGAATACTGTACCAAGTTAGCTAGCTGAATAAACTAAGTTAGTCTATTCCTGGAAACATTGAACTACTGTAGATTACAGCAATTATAATTTCTAAAGTGGAATGTTGGAAGAGTTGTATTTGAGTGTTTCAGTGAAAGGTTAGTGAGGGAGGCCTCGCTACCCCAGATGTTTAGTTAATTTCATTCCGATCTCCTTTGCATTAGTGTAGCCTTTTCTGTAGCCTGTCAACTATGTGTCTGTCTATCCCTGATCTCTCCTCTGCACAGGCCATACAAACGCCTCACACCGCGTGGCTGCTGCCTCTCTAACCTGGTGGTCCCTGCACGCACGACCCACGTGGAGTTCCAGGTCTCCGGCAGCCTCTGGAACTGCCGTTCTGCGGCCAACAAGGCAGAGTTCATCTCAGCCTATGCTACCCTCCAGTCCCTCGACTTCTTGGCGCTGACGGAAACATGGATTACCACAGAAAACACTGCTACTCCTACTGCTCTCTCCTCGTCTGACCATGTGTTCTCACATAACCCGAGAGCATCTGGTCAGCGGGGCGGTGGCACAGGAATCCTCATCCCTCCCAAGTGGACATTCTCTCTTTCTCCCCTGACCCATCTGTCTATCTCCTCATTTGAATTCCATGCTGTCACAGTCACTAGCCCATTCAAGCTTAACATCCTTATCATTTATCGCCCTCCAGGTTCCCTTGGAGAGTTCATCAATGAGCTTGACGCCTTGATAAGTTCCTTTCCTGAGGATGGCTCACCCTTCACAGTTCTGGGTGACTTTAACCTCCCTACGTCTACCTTTGACTAATTTCTCTCTGCCTCCTTCTTTCCACTCCTCTCCTCTTTTGACCTAACCCTCTCACCGTCTCCCCCTACTCACAAGGCAGGCAATACGCTTGACCTCATCTTTACTAGATGCTGTTCTTCTACTAATCTCACTGCAACTCCCCTCCAAGTCTCCGACCACTACTTTGTATCCTTTTCTCTCTCGCTCTCCTCCAACACTACTCACTCTGCCCATACTCAGATGGTAATGCGCCGTCGCGACCTTCGCTCTCTCTCTCCTGCTACTCTCTCCTCTTCCATCCTATCATCTCTTCCCTCTGATCAATCCTTCTCCCTCCAATCTCCTGATTCTGCCTCCTCAACCCTCCTCTCCTCCCTTTCTGCATCTTTTGACTCTCTATGTCCCCTATCCTCCCAGCCGGCTCGGTCCTCCACTCCTGCTCCGTGGCTTGACGACTCATTGCGAGCTCACAGAACAGGACTCCGGGCAGCCGAGCGGAAATGGAGGAAAACTAGACTCCTTGCCGACCTGTCATCTTTTCACTCCCTCCTCTCTACATTTTCTTCCTCTGTTTCTGCTGCTAAAGCCACTTTCTACCACTCTAAATTTCAAGCCTCTGCCTCTAACCCTAGGAAGCTCTTTGCCACCTTCTCCTCCCTGCTGAATCCTCCTCCTCCTCCCCCTCCCTCCTCCCTCTCTGTGGATGACTTCGTCAACCATTTTGAAAAGAAGGTTGATGACATCCGATCCTCATTTATTAAGTCAAATGACACCGCTGGTCCTGCTCACAATGCCCTACCCTATGCTTTGACTTCTTTCTCCCCTCTCTCTCCAGATGAAATCTTGCGACTTGTGACGGCCGGCCGCCCAACAACCTGCCCGCTTGACCCTATCCCCTCCTCTCTTCTCCAGACCATTTCCGGAGACCTTCTCCCTTACCTCACCTCACTCATCAACTCATCCTTGACCACTGGCTATGTCCCTTCTGTCTTCAAGAGAGCGAGAGTTGCAGCCCTTCTCAACAAACCTACATTCGATCCCTCCGATGTCAACAACTACAGACCAGTATCCCTGCTTTCTTTTCTCTTCAAAACTCTTGAGCGTGCCGTCTTTAGCCAACTCTCTTGCTATCTCTCTCTCAGAATGACCTTCTTGATCCAAACCAGTCAGGTTTCAAGACTGGTCATTCAACTGAGACTGCTCTTCTCTGTGTCACGGAGGCTCTCCGCACTGCTAAAGCTAACTCTCTCTCCTCTGCTCTCATCCTTCTAGACCTATCTGCTGCCTTTGATACTGTGAACCATCAGATCCTCCTTTCCACCCTCTCCGAGTTGGGCATCTCCGGCGCGGCTCACTCTTGGATTGCGTCCTACCTCACAGGTCGCTCCTACCAGGTGGCGTGGCGAGAATCTGTCTCCGCACCACGTGTTCTCACCACTGGTGTCCCCCAGGGCTCAGTTCTAGGCCCTCTCCTATTCTCTCTATACACCAAGTCACTTGGCTCTGTCATATCCTCACATGGTCTCTCCTATCATTGCTACGCAGACGACACACAATTAATCTTCTCCTTTCCCCCTTCTGATAACCAGGTGGCGAATCGCATCTCTGCATGTCTGGCAGACATATCAGTGTGGATGACGGATCACCACCTCAAGCTGAACCTCGGCAAGACGGAGCTGCTCTTCCTCCCGGGGAAGGACTGCCCGCTCCATGATCTCGCCATCACGGTTGACAACTCCGTTGTGTCCTCCTCCCAGAGTGCAAAGAACCTTGGCGTGACCCTGGACAACACCCTGTCGTTCTCCGCTAACATCAAAGCGGTGACTCGATCCTGTAGGTTCATGCTCTACAACATTCGCAGAGTACAACCCTACCTTACACAGGAAGCGGCACAGGTCCTAATCCAGGCACTTGTCATCTTCCGTCTGGATTACTGCAACTCGCTGTTGGCTGGGCTCCCTGCCTGTGCCATTAAACCCCTACAACTCATCCAGAACGCTGCAGCCCGTCTGGTGTTCAACCTTCCCAAGTTCTCTCACGTCACCCCGCTCCTCCGCACACTCCACTGGCTTCCAGTTGAAGCCCGCATCTGCTACAAGACCATGGTGCTTGCCTACGGAGCTGTGAGGGGAACGGCACCGCCGTACCTTCAGGCTCTGATCAGTCCCTACACCCAAACGAGGGCATTGCGTTCATCCACCTCTGGCCTGCTGGCCCCCCTACTTCTGCGGAAGCACAGTTCCCGCTTAGCCCAGTCAAAACTGTTCGCTTGCTCTGGCACCCCAATGGTGGAACAATCTCCCTCACGACGCCAGGACAGCGGAGTCACTCACCACCTACCGGAGACACTTGAAACCCCACCTCTTTAAGGAATACCTGGGATAGGATAAAAGTAATCCTTCTACCCTCCCCCTACCCCCCCCCCCAAAAAAAAAGAATAATAATCATAATATATATATATATATATATATATTGTAAAGTGGTTGTCCCACTGGCTATCATAAGGTGAATGCACCAATTTGTAAGTCTCTCTGGATAAGAGCGTCTGCTAAATGACGAAAATGTAAATGTAAATGTAAAATGTAATTAGACAGCTACGAAGAATATAGATGAAAACTCTCTTGGTAGATAGTGTGGTCTACAGCTTTTCATGAGATACTCTACCTCAGGCGAGCAAAACCTTGAGACTTCCTTAGATATCGTGCACCAGCTGTTGTTTACGAATATACATTGACCGCCACCCCTTGTCTTACCAGAGGCTGCTGTTCTATCCTGTCGATACAGTGTATAACCAGCCAGCTGTATGTTATTCATGTCTTCGTTCAGCCACGACTCTATGAAACATAAGATATTACAGTTTTTAATGTCCCGTTTGTAGGATATACGTGCTTGTAGTTTGTCCACTTTATTATCAAGCGATTGTAAGTTGGCCAATAGTATCGATGGCAAAGGCAGATTAGCCACTCGTCACCGGCTCCTTACCAAGCACCCCGATCTCCTTCCGTGATATCTCCTTTTCTTTCTACTGCGAATGACGGGGATGAGGGCCCTGTCGGATGACTGGAGCAAATCCCTCTCGTCCGACTCATTAAAGAAAAATTATTAGTCCAAGGTGAGTAATCGCTGTTCTGATGTCCAGAAGCTCTTTTCGGTCATAAGAGACGGTAGCAGCAACATTATGTACAAAATAAGTTACAAACAATGCGAAAGAACACACAAAATAGCACGGTTGGTTAAGAGTCCATAAAATGGCAGCCATCCCCTCCGGTGTGCTCAAGGGCACGTCGACAGATCTCCCACAAGGTCAATAACGGGGACCCGAACCAGTGACCTATCAGCCATCGGCCCAAGCTCCCCAATCTTGGATTGAGCAGACCTTCCCATACAATTCTGATAACTCTATGAAAGACTTAACTGTACCATTCCAATTTACAATATCATTTAAAAACAAAATACCCTTTTCAAACATATTTCCCATAAATACAGGTATTTTGTCAACCAGCACATTTGAGCTCAGCCATAATATTTGTTGTAATATTTGTTCTATCTTTTCAGGGGGGTGAAATTGCAATTCTTGTTTGAAAATGAGAGACACTTTGAAAAAGGTTTCATTTTCAATTAATCGAAAATGAGACATGGCAATCTGCACAAAGGCAAAAAGGCCATTTTCAAATGGATGATGGGTGAGCTTCTCTTAGTAATCTACTTGAGAACCATTTAGGGTTCATGTAAAACTTTTGTATAAGTGAAGCTTATATGTAGTCAATGAGCAGCATTCTTACATAGGTATTCCTTTTGTCCAGGTGGGTGAGGGCAGTGTCGAGTGCAATAGAAATTGCGTAATCTCTGGATCTGTTGGGGCGGTATGCAAATTGGCGTGGGTCCAGGGTGTCTGGGATGATGGTGTTGATGTGAGCCATGAAAGGCCTTAGAGACCATATTTGTATTATATATATATATTGTTTGAGAAACAGACACCTCACAGGTGCTCAACTGGTAGCTTCATTAAATAAACACCCGCAAAACACCAGTCTCAATGTCAACATTGAAAAGGCGACTCCGGGATGCTGACCTTCTAGGCAGAGTTGCAAAGAAAAAGCCGTATCTCAGACTGGCCAATACAAATAAAAGATTGTATGCACTCACTAACTGTAAGTCGCTCTGGATAAGAGCGTCTGCTAAATGACTAACATGTAAATGTAAAATGATAAACTTGGATTAGCAAACACAACATGCCATTGGAACACAGGACTGATGGTTGCTGATAATTGGCCTCTGTACGCCTATGTAGATATTCCATAAAAAAATCAGCAGTTTCCAGCTACAATAGCCATTTACAACATTAACAATGTCTACACTGTATTTCTGATCAATTTGATGTTATTTCAATGGACAAAAAAATTGCTTTTCTTTCGAAAACAAGGACATTTATAAGTGACCCCAAACTTTTGAACGGTAGTGTGTGTGTGTGTATATATACATATATATACACACACACACACAGTACCAGTCGAAAGTGTGGACACACCTACTCATTCAAGGGTTTCTCTTTATTTTGTTACTATTTTCTACATTGTAGAATAATAGTGAAGACATCAAAACTATGAAATAACACATATGGAGTCATGTAGTAACCACAAAAGTGTTAAACAAATCAAATGCTATTTTAGATGTTAGATTCTTCAAAGTAGCCACCCTTTGCCTAGATGACAGCTTTGCACACTCTTGGCATTCTCTCAACCAGCTTCATGAGGTAGTCACCTGGAATGCATTTCAATTAACAGGTGTGCCTTGTTAAAAGTTAATTTGCGTAATTTCTTTCCTTCTCAATGCGTTTGAGCCAATCAGTTGTGTTGTGACAAGGTAGGGGAGTATACAGAAGATAGCCCTATTTGGTAAAAGACCAAGTCCATATTATGGTAAGAACAGCTCAAATAAGCAAAGAGAAACGACAGTCCATCATTACTTTAAGACATGAAGGTCAATCAATACAGAAAATATTATTCAAGTGCAGTGACACGGTCTGTGATTTATTTAGAATTCAAGGCACACTTAACCAGCATGGCTACCACAGCATTCTGCAGCGATACGCCATCCCATCTGGTTTGGGCTTTGTGGGACTATCATTTGTTTTTCAACAAGACAATGACCCAACACACCTCCAGGCTGTGTAAGGGCTATTTTACCAAGAAGGAGAGTGATGGAGTGCTGCATCAGATGACCTGGCCTCCACAATCCCCCGACCTCAACCCAATTGAGATGGTTTGGGATGAGTCGGACAGCAGAGTGAAGGAAAAGCAGCCAACAAGTGCTAAGCATATGTGGGAACTCCTTCAAGACTGTTGGAAAAGCATTCCAGGTGAAGCTGGTTGAGAGAATGCCAAGAGTGTGCAAAGCTGTCATCAAGGCAAAGGGTGGCTATTTGAAGAATCTCAAACATAAAATATATTTTGATTTGTTTAACACTTTTGGTTACTACATGATTCCATACGTGTTATTTCATAGTTTTGATGTCTTCACTATTATTCTACAGTGTAGAAAATAGTAAAAATAAAGAAAAACCCTTGAATGAGTAGGTGTGTCCAAACTTTTTACTGGTACTGTATAAGTGAATATTTTGCTCCCCTAAAATGGGGGGACTATGTATAAAAAGTGTTATAATTTTCTAAACTGTTCACCCGATATGTCTGCAGTTTAACCTCATAGTCATTGTTTGATTTCAAATCCAAAGTGCTGGAGTACAGAAGCAAAGCAAAACAAAACAAAATGAGTCACTGTCCCAATACTTACAGAGGGCACTGTATAAAGAAAAAGGTTAGTTACCTGGGTACCCGCCGTCTTGACTGCCGACACAGGGAGGAAAGCAGTGGCCACAGGTTTGATGGTCATCTGCTTGTTGCTCTCCATGGCAATGCCTGGGCCTCCTCCTGGGGTGGTGGTGGGCAGGGAAGAGGTCCGCGTCGAGGTCGGGGAGGAGAACACAGAGGAGGACGTTGGGGAGGACAGGAAGGAGGAGACCATGATGGAAGACCCTTTCTTCAGGCGTCCAGCGTCTGACTCTACCTGGGCTGACGGAAGCACTCTGGTGACGGTGCGTTTGATCTGGCCAGAGGAGGTCTTGATGGTTTTGATCCGGACCTTGGGGATGACGGGTGTGGAGGGGGAGGAGGAGGGGGAACCAGAGCCTCTAATGCTGTCCTCGCTGGTGGTCGGGCTGCTGGGGCTCTCTGGCTGTTTGGACTGCAGCCTCCTGGCCACCTAGGATAGGATAGAATAGGATAGGATCAACTTTATTGTCCCCGGGCGGAAATTTGTCTGGGACTAATCTGTCGTGGACAGACTGCGTGACAGAAATGGTACTGTAATCGTTAATCGAGCATCTGACCCCTCCTAGAGGTTCGTCTTAGACACATAGTACTGATATATTCAAGTAGAGAGTACAGTATACTATACATTTACACACTTGACATATACACAATCCATACCTCCAGAGCGGAGGTTGACTCCTGGTCTGGGGACTTCTCTGGGACCAGGACCCTGGGGCTTTCCCTCTCTTTGGCCTCCTTGGGGGCTTCCCTCTGGGTGTGGATGGTGGGGATGGTGGTGGATGAGTCTCTCTGGGTGGTAGGGGGAGACTCAGAGACCACAGAGTTAGTGGTGTCTGATACTGTGGCTTTCTTAGCACTGAGAGCTGCTATAGCAGCGATGCAGGAGGAAAGTTTGGCTGACGAATTGGCTTGCTTGGCCTGGGAGAGACTGGTGGACACAGACTGGACACAGGGCTCCCCAGCCTCCCTCCCTGAGCCCTCCTGGGGCCTAGGGGCCGTTGTCTCTTTGGCTTTCTCTTCTTCAAGTTTCCTTGATTTAGAGGAGTCGTAAAGGTTCAGACTAACAGTGACCAAAGTGTTGTTGTTTTTATCAAGTTTTGATTTCTCACAGTCTCCCTTGGACTTGGTCCCAGGTTTGGCTGTGCTATGAGAGTCTGCCAGTACGGCTTTTGTGGTCAGTTGCTCCTCTCTCTTGGCAGGTGGTTCTGTCAGAGGGTTTGTCCTAAAACATGGCAGGGCGCTCTGCTTGACCCTGTCCAGAGAGTCATCAACTTCAATCTTATCGTCATCGTCAAACTCCTCAGCGCTGGAAATGGGACTGAATTGGTTGAAAGTAGAGTGGGAGACGAAGTTGGAGCTGATAGCCAATCCATGATGAGCCTCCACATCTCTCAGAGTCTTATCGGCTCTGTTGTTCTTACTGTGCCGGTCGTTAGGTGACATTGACAGGTACCCGTTATGAAGTCCATTGTGGTTCACCATGGTGGTGGGCTCAGCCTGGACCTCCTTCTCTGGTCGTGTGTGTTCTTCACCGCCGGCGTCCATTTTGTGGACATTCTTGACGATGACGCTGACGCCCACGTCTGGTCCTCCAGAGGGGGTGTGTGCCTCGTCCTCGTGGGGGACGCTGGGGTGTTTGAGCTGGCCATCATGGGGGTCCTCGTGGGGGACACTGGGGTGTTTGAGCTGGCCATCGTGGGTGTCCTCGTGGCCTGACTCTATGGCTGTCTTCGGGTCCACCATGTCTGGGATGTCGAAGGCTGCCAGGAGGTCGTCAAAGTCTGGGGTCTTCATATCGGCCATGTTCTTGATGTGATGATGCAAGAACCTGGAAGAGACATAATGAAAAAATACAACTAGTTAGCTAGTACACAAATTACACAAATTAATACACAAACTCATTCAATCAGAACAATTTTGTCAATACACAAAAGAAGGGTGAGGAGATGATTAAGCCTCCAGATTCCACCCATAATGCCATTGGAGAGAACATGGAGTGCTATTGCACCTATTGTAAACAAAGTCATGACAAGCATTCATGGTTCTGATTAGGTGGGATACAGCTACGACCGGAAGTGACTTTTTCATATAAGTTTAGGATAATTAATGTATCAGGTTAGGATAATTAATGTATCAAGTTAGGAAAATTAATGTATCAAGTTAGGACAATTTATGTATCAGGCTAGGATAATTAATGTATCAGGCTAGGATAATTAGTGTATCAGGTTAGGATAATTAATGTATCAGGTTAGGATAATTAATGTATCAGGCTAGGATAATTAATGTATCAGGTTAGGATAATTAATATATCAGGTTAGGATAATTAATGTATCAGGTTAGGGGACCTAATGTAGCAGGTTAGGATAATTAATGTATCAGGTTAGGATACCTAATGTATCAGATTAGGATAACAAATGTATCAGGTTAGGATAATTAATGTATCAGGTTAGGATAATTAATGCATCAGGTTAGGAGTATTAATGTATCAGGTTAGGAGTATTAATGTATCAGGTTAGGAGACCTAATGTATCAGATTAGGATAATTAATGTATCAGGTTAGGAGTATTAATGTATCAGGTTAGGAGTATTAATGTATCAGGTTAGGATAATTAATGTATCCGGTTAGGATAATTAATGTATCAGGTTAGGAGACATAATGTAACAAATTAGGATACTTAATGTGTCAGGTTAGGAGACCTAATGTATCAGGTTAGGAGTATTAATGTATCAGGTTAGGAGACCTAATGTATCAGATTAGGATAATTAATGTATCAGGTTAGGAGACCTAAAGTATCAGGTTAGGATCATTAATGTATCAGGTTAGGATAATTAATGTATCAGGTTAGGAGACCTAATGTATCAGATTAGGATAATTAATGTATCAGGTTAGAATAATTAATGTATCCGGTTAGGAGACCTAATGTTTCAGATTAGGATAATTAATGTATCAGATTAGGATAATGAATGTATCAGGTTAGGATAATTAATGTATCAGGTAAGGAGACCTAATGTATCAGGTTAGGATAATTAATGTATCAGGTTAGGATAATTAACGTATCAGGTTAGGATAATTAATGAATCAGGTTAGGAGACCTAATGTATCAAGTTAGGATAATTAACGTATCAGGTTAGGAGACCTAATGTATCAGATTAGGAGACCTAATGTATAAGATTATGAGACCTAATGTATCAGGTTAGGAGTATTAATGTATCAGGTTAGGAGTATTAATGTATCAGGTTAGGATAATTAATGTATCAGGTTAGGAGACCTAATGTATCAGATTAAGATAATTAATGTATCAGGTTAGGATAATTAATGTATCAGGTTAGGAGACCTAGTGTATCGGATTAGGATAATTAATGTCAGGTTAGGATAATTAATGTATCAGGTAAGGAGACCTAATGTATCGGATTAGGATAATTAATGTATCAGGTCAGGATAATTATTGTATCAGGTTAGGAGACCTAATGTATCAGGTTAGGATAATTAATGTATCAGGATAGGAGTATTAATGTATCAGGTTAGGAGTATTAATGTATCAGGTTAGGGGACCTAATGTATCAGGTTAGGAGACCTAATGTATCAGATTATGATAATTAATGTATCAGGTTAGGATAATTAATGTATCAGGTTAGGAGTATTAATGTATCAGGTTAGGAGACCTAATGTATCAGATTAGGATAATTAATGTATCAGGTTAGGAGTATTAATAATTAATGTATCAGGTTAGGATACTTAATGTATCAGGTTAGGAGTATTAATGTATCAGGTTAGGAGACCTAATGTATCAGATTAGGATCATTAATGTATCAGGTTAGAATAATTAATGTATCAGGTTAGGAGACCTAATGTTTCAGATTAGGATAATTAATATATCAGGTTAGGAGACCTAATGTATCAGATTAGGATAATTAATGTATCAGGTTAGGATAATTAATGTATCAGGTTAGGAGTATTAATGTATCAGGTTAGGATACCTAATGTATCAGATTAGGATAATTAATGTATCAGGTTAGGAGTATTAATGTATCAGGTTAGGAGACCTAATGTATCAGGTTAGGATAATCTGATACATTAGGTTCCTCTGTAGCTCAATTGGTAGAGCACGGCGCTTGTAACGCCAGGGTAGTGGGTTCGATCCCCGGGACCACCCATACACAAAAATGTATGCACGCATGACTGTAAGTCGCTTTGGATAAAAGCGTCTGCTAAATGGCATATTATATTTATTTATATTTTATATTATTATAATTAATGTGTCAGGTTAGGAGACCTAATGTATCCGATTAGGATAATTAATGTATCAGGTTAGAATAATTAATGTATCAGGTTAGGATACCTAATGTTTCAGATTAGGATAATTAATATATCAGGTTAGGAGACCTAATGTATAAGATTAGGATAATTAATGTATCAGATTAGGATAATGAATGTAACAGGATAGGAAACCTAATGTATCAGATTAGGATAATTAATGTATCAGGTTAGGATAATTAATGTATCAGGTTAGGAGACCTAATGTATCCGATTATGAGACCTAATGTATCAGGTTAGGATACCTAATGTATCAGATTAGAATAATTAATGTATCAGGTCAGGATAATTAATGTATCAGGTCAGGATAATTATTGTATCAGGTTAGGAGACCTAATGAATCAGATTAGGATAATTAATGTATCAGGTTAGGAGTATTAATGTATCAGGTTAGGAGTATTAATGTATCAGGTTAGGATAATTAATGCATCAGGTTAGGAGACCTAATGTATCAGGTTAGGAGACCTATTGTATCAGATTAGAATAATTAATGTATCAGGTTAGAATAATTAATGTATCAGGTTAGGGGACCTAATGTATAAGGTTAGGATAATTAATGTATGAGGTTAGGATACCTAATGTATTAGATTAGGATAATTAATGTATCAGGTTAGGAGTATTAATGTATCAGGTTAGGATAATTAATGTATCAGGTTAGGAGACCTAATGTATCAGGTTAGGAGACCTAATGTATCAGATTAGGATAATTAATGTATCAGGTTAGACAAATTAATGTATCAGGTTAGGGGACCTAATGTATCAGATTTGGATAATTAATGTATCAGGTTAGGATAATTAATGTATCAGGTTATGAGACCTAATGTATCAGGTTAGGAGACCTAATGTATCAGATTAGGATAATTAATGTATCAGGTTAGAAAAATTAATGTATCAGGCTAGGGGACCTAATGTATCAGATTAGGATAATTAATGTATCAGGTTAGAATAATTAATGTATCAGGTTAGAATAATTAATGTATCAGGTTAGAAAAATTAATGTATCAGGTTATGAGACCTAATGTATCAGGTTAGGAGACCTAATGTATCAGATTAGGATAATTAATGTATCAGGTTAGAAAAATTAATGTATCAGGTTAGGGGACCTACTGTATCAGGTTAGGAGACCTAATGTATCAGGTTAGAATAATTAATGTATCAGGTTAGGAGACCTAATGCATCAGATTAGGATAATTAATGTATCAGGTTAGGATAATTAATATATCAGGTTAGTAGACCTAATGTATCCGATTATGGTAATTCATGTATCAGGTTAGGAGACCTAATGTATCAGATTAGAATCATTAATGTATCAGGTCAGGTTAATTAATGTATCAGGTTAGGATAATTAATGTATCAGGTTAGGAGACCTAATGTATCAGATTAGGATAATTAATGTATCAGGTTAGGAGTATTAATGTATCAGGTTAGGAGTATTAATGTATCAGGTTAGGGATAATTAATGTATCAGGTTAGGAGACCTAATGTATCAGGTTAGGAGACCTATTGTATCAGATTAGAATAATTTGTATCAGGTTAGAATAATTAATGTATCAGGTTAGACCTAATGTATCAGGTTAGGATAATTAATGTATGAGGTTAGGATACCTAATGTATTAGATTAGGATAATTAATGTATCAGGTTAGGATAATTAATGTATCAGGTTAGGAGAACTAATGTATCAGGTTAGGAGACTAATGTATCAGGTTAGGAGACCTAATGTATCAGATTAGGAAAATTAATGTATCAGGTTAGACATAATTAATGTATCAGGTTAGGGGACCTAATGTATCAGATTAGATAATTATGTATCAGGTTAGGTTAATGTACAGGTTATGAGACCTAATGTATCAGGTTAGGAGACCTAATGTATCAGATTAGGATAATTAATGTATCAGGTTAGAAAAGTTAATGTATCAGGTTAGGGGACCTAATGTATCAGATTAGGATAATTAATGTATCAGGTTAGAATAATTAATGTATCAGGTTAGAATACTTAATGTATCAGGTTAGGAAAATTAATGTATCAGGTTATGATACCTAATGTATCAGGTTAGGAGACCTAATGTATCAGATTAGGATAATTAATGTATCAGGTTAGAAAAATTAATGTATCAGGTTAGGGGACCTACTGTATCAGGTTAGGAGACCTAATGTATCAGGTTAGAATAATTAATGTATCAGGTTAGGAGACCTAATGCATCAGATTAGGATAATTAATGTATCAGGTTAGGATATTAATATATCAGGTTAGTAGACCTAATGTATCAGATTATGGTAATTCATGTATCAGGTTAGGAGACCTAATGTATCAGATTAGGATCATTAATGTATCAGGTTCGGTTAATTAATGTATCAGGTTAGGAGTATTAATGTATCAGGTTAAGAGTATTAATGTATCAGGTTAGGAGACCTAATGTATCAGATTAGGATAATTAATGTATCAGGTTAGAATAATTAATGTATCAGGTTAGGGGACCTAATGTATCAGATTAGGATAATTAATGTATCAGGTTAGGAGACCTAATGTATCAGATTATGATAATTAATGTATCAGGTTAGGATAATTAATGTATCAGGATAGGATACCTAATGTAATAGATTAGGATAATTAATGTATCATGTTAGGATAATTCATGTATCAGGTTAGGAGACCTAATGTATCAGGTTAGGAGTATTAATGTATCAGGTTAGGACACCTAATGTATCAGATTAGGAAAATTAATGTATCAGGTTAGAATAATTAATGTATCAGGTTAGGGGACCTAATGTATCAGATTAGGATAATTAATGTATCAGGTTAGGAGACCTAATGTATCAGATTAGGATAATTAATGTATCAGATTAGGATAATTAATGTATCAGGTTAGAAAAATTAATGTATCAGGTTAGGGGACCTAATGTATCAGATTAGGATAATTAATGTATCAGGTTAGAATAATTAATGTTTCAGGTTAGGAGACCTAATGTATCAGATTAGGATAATTAATGTATCAGGTTAGGATAATTAATATATCAGGTTAGGATACCTAATGTATCAGATTATGATAATTAATGTATCAGGTTAGGAGACCTAATGTATCAGATTAGGATAATTAATGTATCAGGTTCGGGTAATTAATGTATCATGTTAGGTGTATTTATGTATCAGGTTAGGAGTATTAATGTATCAGGTTAGGAGTATTAATGTTTCGGGTTAGGAGACCTAATGTATCAGATTAGGATAATGAATGTATCAGGTTAGGAGACCTAATGTATCAGATTAGGATAATTAATGTATCAGGTTCGGATAATTAATGTATCAGGTTAGGAGTATTAATGTATCAGGTTAGGAGTATTAATGTATCAGGTTAGGAGACCTAATGTATCAGATTAGGATAATTAATGTATCAGGTTAGGGGACCTAATGTATCAGATTAGGATAATTAATGTATCAGGTTAGGAGACCTAATGTATCAGATTATGATAATTAATGTATCAGGTTAGGATAATTAATGTATCAGGATAGGATACCTAATGTATCAGATTAGGATAATTAATGTATCAGGTTAGGATAATTCATGTATCAGGTTAGAAGACCTAATGTATCAGGTTAGGAGTATTAATGTATCAGGTTAGAAGACCTAATGTATCAGATTAGGATAATTAATGTATCAGGTTAGAATAATTAATGTATCAGGTTAGGGGACCTAATGTATCAGATTAGGATAATTAATGTATCAGGTTAGGAGACCTAATGTATCAGATTAGGATAATTAATGTATCAGGTTAGGATAATTAATGTATCAGGTTAGGATAATTAATGTATCAGGTTAGGATACCTAATGTATCAGGTTAGGAGACCTAATGTATCAGATTAGGATAATTAATGTATCAGGTTAGGGGACCTAATGTATCAGATTAGGATAATTAATGTATCAGGTTAGGATAATTAATGTATCAGGTTATGAGACCTAATGTATCAGGTTAGGAGACCTAATATATCAGATTAGGATAATTAATGTATCAGGTTAGAATAATTAATGTATCAGATTAGGATAATTAATGTATCAGGTTAGAAAAATTAATGTATCAGGTTAGGGGACCTAATGTATCAGATTAGGATCATTAATGTATCAGGTTAGAATAATTAATGTTTCAGGTTAGGAGACCTAATGTATCAGATAAGGATAATTAATGTATCAGGTTAGGATAATTAATATATCCGGTTAGGAGACCTAATGTATCAGGTTATGATAATTAATGTATCAGGTTAGGAGACCTAATGTATCAGATTAGGATAATTAATGTATCAGGTTCGGATAATTAATGTATCAGGTTAGGGGACCTAATGTATCAGATTAGGATAATTAATGTATCAGGTTAGGAGACCTAATGTATCAGATTATGATAATTAATGTATCAGGTTAGGATAATTAATGTATCAGGATAGGATACCTAATGTATCAGATTAGGATAATTAATGTATCAGGTTAGGATAATTCATGTATCAGGTTATGAGACCTAATGTATCAGATTAGGATAATTAATGTATCAGGTTAGAATAATTAATGTTTCAGGTTAGGAGACCTAATGTATCAGATTAGGATAATTAATGTATCAGGTTAGGGGACCTAATGTATCAGATTAGGATAATTAATGTATCAGGTTAGGAGACCTAATGTATCAGATTAGGATAATTAATGTATCAGGTTAGGATAATTAATGTATCAGGTTAGGAGACCTAATGTATCAGGTTAGGATAATGAATGTATCAGGTTAGGATAATTCATGTATCGGGTTAGGATAATGAATTTATCAGGTTAGGAGACCTAGTGTATCAGGTTAGGATAATTAATGTATCAGGTTAGGATAATTCATGTATCGGGTTAGGATAATGAATGTATCAGGTTAGGAGACCTAGTGTATCAGGTTAGGATAATTAATGTATCAGGTTAGGATAATTAATGTATCAGGTTAGGAGACCTAATGTATCAGATTAGGATAATTCATGTATCATGTTAGGATAATTAATGTATCAGGTTAGGATAATTAATGTATCCTGGTTAGGATAATTAATGTATCAGGTTAGGAGACCTAATGTATCAGATTAGGATAATTAATGTATCAGGTTAGGATAATTAATGTATCAGGTTAGAATAATTAATGTATCAGGTTAGGAGACCTAATGTATCAGATTATGATAATTAATGTATCAGATTAGGATAATTAATGTATCAGGTTAGGAGACCTAATGTATCAGATTAGGATAATTAATGTATCAGGTTAGGAGACCTAATGTATCAGATTAGGATAATTAATGTATCAGGTTAGGATAATTAATGTATCAGGTTAGGAGACCTAATGTATCAGATTAGGATAATTAATGTATCAGGTTAGGATAATTAATGTATCAGGTTAGAATAGTTAATGTATCATGTTAGGAGACCTAATATATCAGGTTAGGAAAATGAATGTATCAGGTTAGGATACCTAATGTATCAGATTATGATAATGAATGTATCATGTTAGAATAATTAATGTATCAGGTTAGGAGACCTAATGTATCAGATTAGGATAATTAATGTATCAGGTTAGGATACCTAATGTATCAGATTAGGATAATTAATGTATCAGGTTAGGATAATTAATGTATCAGGTTAGGATACCTAATGTATCAGATTAGGATAATTAATGTATCAGGTTAGGATAATTAATGTGTCAGGTTAGGAGACCTAATGTATCAGGTTAGGAGAATTAATGTATCAGGTTAGGATCATTAATGTATCAGGTTAGGATAATTAATCAGGTTAGGATAATTAATGTATCAGGTTAGGATAATTAATGTATCAGATTAGGATAATCAATGTATCAGGTTAGGATAATTAATGTATCAGGTTAGGAGACCTAATGTATCAGGTTAGGAGAATTCATGTATCAGGTTAGGATAATTAAATTATCAGGTTAGGATAATTCATGTATCAGGTTAGGAGACCTAATGTATCAGGTTAGGATAATTAATGTATCAGGTTAGGATAATTAATGTATCAGTATAGGATGTATTCATGTATCAGGTTAAGGTTAGGAAAGGGGTTAGGGTTAGCTAAAATGCTCTCCTAACATGGGCTCCCGAGTGGCGCAGTGGTCTAAGGCACTGCATCTCAGTACTTGAGGCGTCACTACAGACCACCTGGTTCGATTCCAGGCGTGATTGGGCATCCCATAGGGCGGCGCATAATTGACCCAGCGTCGTCCGGGTTTGGCCGGTGTAGGCCGTCATTGTATATAAGAATTTGTTCTTAACTGACTTGCCTAGTTAAAGAAAGATAATAAATTCCCTGGTTAATTTGGTTGGCTAATAATGCACATACTCTGAATCAGTAATGCGTCTTGAGACCACATGGAGTGCTATTGTATCAATTTTAAACAGAGTCATGACAAGCATTCAGCACACCTATTATTCTTCACATACAAATCCGTGGAGAAGGACTGCTCCCTCTCATTGAAGCCACAGAAGTTCAAGGCCAACCGCGGTACTGCAGGCATTGTTAGCGTGTACATAAAAAAAAAAAAAGAAGACAATCACGGTCCCAATAATTGCTTCTAATACACCACATGCATGTCCTTGAACCGATTATTTTAAAATCGCACACAGAAGTTAGAAAAAAGAGGAAGCGGCGAAGCGAGAGAGATAACTGGGCCCAAAATCTCCAGCAGGTGGCGTTATCTTTTTATTTCTTCGCTCACCTAGCAACGTTTTGTGTGGAGGTCAACGAGAGAGTGTATAATTTGGTTAACAAAAAATGTAATGGCTAATTTTCTAACTGTGGCTTATTTGATCGAATAGAAGTTTCGTAATGATTAGGTTGTGTACTGATGTAAGTAGGAGAAAAACACTTTATATTGGAGTTGTGCCTGGTCGTCACTAGTTAGCACAGCCACAAAGTCATAAACCCCGCCTATTTCTACAATTTATCTTCTTAAAATTTTGATTTTAAACCTAACCCTAACCACACTGTTAACCATATGCCTAACCTTAAATTAAGACCAAAATGCACATGTTTGTGTTCATGAATCTTTACGATATAGCCAAATTTGACTTTGTGGATTTGGTAACTAGTGGAAACTGTTGTTCCTGTTGTTCACACACGCTGTCATTGGCTAGAATAGTCCCACCTGATCTTGCCTCCTTCCGACTGCCTTCCATTTTTTAAGACATTTATTTTAATTGTTAGAGCGGCCACTTGAGTTTCTTGTCAATATAATGGATAATCTGTGGTTATAAGGATAATTGAGTTGCTAATGGCAGGCTGCAGTACCCCTGTCGGCCTTGAACTTGAGATACTCAATGAGAGGGGGCAGCACTGAGCTAGCCTGCAACGCCACTTCCTGGACTAGCTCAAACTGCGCATTTTTTGTTTCTAGGAAGGCAGCGCAATTCGGATATTTTTTTCACAAATTGGTATTTTGTGGGCGGCAGATAGCCTAGCGGTTAAGAGCGTTGGGCCAGTAACCGAAAGGTCGCTGGTTCGAATCCCCGAGCCGGCAAGGTGGGAAAATCTGATGTTCTGCCATTGAGCGAGGCAGTTAACCCCAACAACTATGACGTGGACGTCGATTAACGTAGCCACCCGCACCTCTCTGACACAGAGGGGTTGGGTTAAATGCGGAAGGCACATTTCGGTTGAATGCATTCAGTTGTACAACTGACTAGCGATTCCTGTTTGCCACATCTTCAATTTAAGCCTAGAAGAGGATGTGTGTCCTCAGGCCTGGAGGGAGGCAAAAGTCATTCTGCTTACCACTGCCCAAGAATAGCAAAGCACCCTTTAAATGGTTCAAACAGCCGAGCAATCAGCCTGTTACCAGTGCTTAGCAAACTTTAGGAAAAAATCGTGTTTGACCATGGTATTTTACAAAAAACTAATTAACAACAGACTTTCAGCATGCTTATTTGTAAGTCGCTCTGGATAAGAGCATCTTCTAAATGACGTAAATGTAATGCTTATAGGGAAGGGCACTCAACACTGACACAAATGACTGATGATTGGCTGATAATAAGAAGATTGTGGGAGCTGTTTTGTTACATTTCAGTGCAGCCTTTGATATCATTGATCATAACCTATTGGTGAAAAAATGTAGGTGTTATGGATTTGCATCCTCTGCCTTATCATGGATTGAGAGTTAACCATCTAATAGAACACAGAGGGTTTATTGAGAGTTACCTATCTAATAGAACACAGAGGGTTTATTGAGAGTTACCTATCTAATAGAACACAGAGGGTTTATTGAGAGTTACCTATCTAATAGAACACAGAGGGTTTTCTTTAATGGAAGCCTCTCTAATGCAAATTTGGCAGCCGGCTCGGGCCATTATTGTTTTCTGTTTTTATTAATGACCTTCCACTGACCTTGAATAAAGCCTGTATGTCTATTTAAGCTGACGACTCAACCGTATACACGTCAGCTACAACAGTAAAATAAATAACTGACACTCTTAACATAGAGCTCCAGTCAGTTTTAGAATGGGTAACTAGCAATAGGCTGGTGCTAAATATAAAAATAACTAAAAGCATCGTTTTTGGGACAAATCACTTGCTCAACCCTAAACCTAATCTGGATCTATACTGAATAATGTGGCTATTGAGCAAGTTGAGGAGACTAAACTGCTGGGTGTAACCCTAGATAGCAAGCCATCGTGGTCAAAACAGATAGATAAGGCGTTGATCTGCTTTCTTGACATCTAAATCAACCAGGCCCTAGTCTTTCTACAGCCCCTAGTTTTGTCACATCTGGACTACTGCACAGTTGTGTGGTCAGGTGCGGCAAAGGCAAAGGAGGACATAGGAAAATTGTAGTTGGTCCAGAACAGGGCAGCACGTATTGCACTTAGATGTACACGGAGCGTGAATGCCAATGACATGCATGTCAATATCTCCTGGCTCAAAGTTGAGGAGAGATTGACTGCATCACTATTGGTCTTTGTGTGAGGTGTTAATGGATTAAAGGTACCGGTACTGTCTGTTAAAGCAGTTGGCACACAGTTCGGACACTCATCGGTATCCCACAAGACATGCAGCCAGAGGTCTCTTCATAGTCCCCAGGTCCAGAACAGAGGCTGGGATATGCACAGTATTAAATAGAGAGATGAGTACAGTGCCTTCAGAAAGTATTCACACCCCTTGACTTCTTAAAATTGATTTAATTGTCATTTTTTGTCAACGATCTAAACAAGACTCGAATGTCAACGTGGAAGAAAAATTCTAACATTTGTAAAAAATAAATAAATATGAAACACGGTTTTCCTCAAGGATTTTTCCTGTGCTTAGCTCCATTCCGTTTCTTTTTCATCCTAAAAAACTCCCCAGTCTTTAATGATTACATGCATACCCATAACATGATGCAGCCACCACTATGCTTGAAAATATGGAGAGTGGTACTCAGTAATGTGTTCATGTATTTGCCCCAAACATAACACTTTGTATTCAGGACAAAAAGTGAATTGCTTTGCAAATTTTTTTGCAGTATTACTTTAGTGCCTTATTGCAAACAGGATGCATGTTTTGGAATGATTGTATTCTGTATAGGCTTCCTTCTTTTCACTCTGTCAATTAGGTTAGTGTTGTGGAGTAACTACAATGTTGTTGATCCATCTTCAGTTTTCTCCCATCACAGCTATTAAACTTTGTAACTGTTTTTTAAGTCACCAAATTTCAAAAAACATAATTGCACTTTGACATTATGAGGAATCTCAATTTAATCAATTTTCAATTCAGGCAGTAACACAGCAAAATGTGGAAAAAGTCAAGGGGTGTGAATACTTTCTGAAGGCACTGTACATGGAACTCTCTGTCACCCCAAGTAACTCAAGCTAGCAATAAAACCAGAATAAAAAACCAGATAAAAGAGCACCTGTGAAGAGACTAACATTTGTATATATTTTGTATTATATTACACATTGCATTATGTAGTGTTATGTATACTATGTATTTTATGCATTTTGTTTTGTTTCCTGTTTGGACCTCAGGAAGAGTAATTGGGGATCCTCATAAAATATCAGAATTGGGCAGCCCATGAGACACCATCTTAAACCGACTTCATTTGGCTTCAATGCGCTACTGAGCCGTCACATAGGAATGAATTGTGTCATGTGATCGATGGCTTTGTCCATTCATGTTTACAAATTCAAAACAATTTTTACATTATTATTTTTTTTGGTACAATTTAGTCATTTAGCAGACGCTCTTATCCAGAGCAACTTACAGTTAGTGAGTGCATACATTTTTTTTCATACTGGCCCCCCGTGGGAAACGAAGCCACAACCCTGGCGTTGCAAGCGCCATGCTCTACCAACTGAGCTACATGGGACACATCCTGTTGTAGAAAATCTCCCTCTAATGTGTAAGTAGGAACACTTTCTACTCCAATCCCCCTCTAAATTGCCCAATCCAGTTTATTTTTATTTTTAACCTCTCCTCTGGGCCCCCCAGCCGTTCCATGCATTTTAACTATTCCACAGCTAGCATACCTTATTTAACTCATCAACTAATCATCAAGCCCTTGAACAGGTGAATCAGGTGAGCTAGTTCAGGGCTAGAACAAAATTGTGAAACGTCTGGGGGTCCCTGAGGAGAGGTTTGAGAACCACTGCCTTAATCAAGCCCACCTAGGGAGGAACAAAGGGAAGCAGAAGTAGGTCGCCTAGCAACTAGGTCCACTCAAGACCCAGGACATTCAATCTGGCCACTTAGAAAAACTAATTTCCTACTGCAATCACTTCATCCATGGAATTAGGCTAAATCACAGTAGCTAATGCCCATTTGAATTTAACAAAATGCAGTGGACCCTCATAAAACTAGCATCCAAATCAAACTCTGTGAATACTCATCAGTTGGAAAAACCGGCCTACATTTTTGTTGATGTTCATTCAAATTAATCATAGCCATTTTTCTCGTCTGTCAGATCACTTTAGCCCAAGGTCACTAGGTGTTTACAGAGAATGAATTAGATATCTCCAGTGATGATGCTGGTTTGTTTGTGAAGGAAACATATGAGAGAAGTATACAGTAGCATGCCTCCTCAGCACTAGATGAGCTAGCTTATCATTTTGACCTACTTTATGAATGGGATGGAGAAAGATATTGCCTGTCCTCTAAATAGCAAATAAATAGCCAAATTGCTTCATGTACATTAGCCTGTATCTGAAGTATTATACATATCTTTATTTCAAACAACCCAAGGACAGTTCGGAGGTGGATGTACTGTATGTATGTACAATGCTTCTGAAACAAGTAGTAATTGTAGTGTTGTTGTACTGAAATGAAATGTATGTTTGTAATTTTCACAAGAGGAATCCTCATAGGAGATGTGATGGGTGAAGACAAAGGGCTACAGATATCAAATGGGGCGTCTCTGCTCTGCCTCTGCAGTCTGCACATAGCATGTAGCCAGGGAGGGCTACCAGCATGCTTGCTGCCTCCTCATTAAAATGGATGACAGATCAGTCTGCACACTGCACTGCACTGCAGCCCCGGCCACATCCATTTCACCTAGTAACATCTGCACTCCCCAGTCTCCCTCCCTGCTAAACCACCAGTGAAATGGCCTCCTCTCCTCCGCTGCAGACAATGAGATCACCAGGCAGTAGTGAACAGAACAAGAAAATTAGAGAACGAGAGAGACAGAAACAGATTTGGAGATTGAAGAAAAAGGGCAAAAGAGAGAAAGGGAAAATGGCTGCTGCCGAGCCGAGCTGAGCTGAGCCGAGCCGAGCTGAGGAAAAGCTGCAGCAGAGATAAAGGAATCGCAGGGCCTAGTGCAGAATACGGTCAATAAAAGCAAAGCTGTCTGACATAGAAAAATTAATATTTAATGGAGAGATGAAGAATACTGTACTGTATACATATTACATATTGACGCCCAGTTATATTAACCCCAGTTTAATGTACATGCTTTCCTCACCACCACCAGTTTCAAGTGCACATACAGTTCAGCTACCTACAGAGTGACTCACAATAAGAAACACACCAGTATAAATAATCATGAAACAGTCCTCACCCTGTGATCTGTAGCCAGCCTGTCCCCAGCCAGCCACTACTGTAGTCACAAAACCACCTTCCTTCCTTCCTTCCTGCTACCACAGTCAGGCACAACAAGACAAACCAACAACCACCCCCCTTTTCCTGTAGAAAAAAAATCCACTTTCCAAAGCAGGCAGGGCCCAAAAAGAGGCAGGGAGATGGAGGTGGTGTGATCCCGATCAGTCATCCATTTCCTCCTGTCCTCTACCAGCACCAGCACCAGCTGACTGACCCTGTGCTGTGAGACAGGCCTCCAAAGCTGCAGTCTCGTCTCCTCTCCCGTGCCTGAGCACTGCTCTCTCTGCCTCTGCCTTCAGCGAGGTGGCCAGCCCTGCCTGCCCCACAGCCCATACCCCACAGCCCACAGCCTATATCCCACAGCCCATACCCCACAGCCCACAGCCCACAGCCCATACCCCACAGCCTATACCCCACAGCCCACAGCCTATACCCCACAGCCCACAGCCTATACCCCACAGCCCACAGCCTATACCCCACAGCCTATACCCCACAGCCCATACCCCACAGCCTATTCCCCACAGCCCACAGCCTATACCCCACAGCCCACACCCCACAGTCTATACCCCACAGCCTATACCCCACAGTCTATACCCCACACCCCACAGCCCACAGCCTATACCCCACAGCCCATACCCCACAGCCTATTCCCCACAGCCCACAGCCTATACCCCACAGCCCACAGCCTATACCCCACAGCCCACAGCCTATACCCCACAGCCTATTCCCCACAGCCCACAGCCTATACCCCACAGCCCACAGCCTATACCCCACAGCCTATACCCCACAGCCTATACCCCACAGCCTATACCCCACAGCCCACAGCCTATATCCCACAGCCCGAACACTGAGCCGGGTGTAGTGTACCACCACCATACTGCTGGGGAGGGATAGTGCCTTCCTGCAACTTCCTCTGCTAGGCTACAGCTTCCTAGTTTGGCTGCCATTAAGCAGCCAGGGCAGCTATTTCTCCCCCTGTAGCACAGAGCCGGCATTGTTCCTCAGCCCTCTGTCTACTGGCTCAAACCTGTTTCAGCCGGTTCCGGTCACCACACATAAAGCCTGCTCTGCTGCAGTACAGCCACACAGAGACACAGCTAGTGCCCACTTCTCAGGCTGATCACAGAGCACTGATACTGCACCATCTTGACCTAAAATACAGCATCTGGATGTGGTGAAAAGATAACAGACGCTTAGAGGTAATAGTTCTCTGGACTTAAAACACAAGGTTTAAAGAGATCCTTGTCCAAAACAAATCTGGAATCCAGGTCATTACCCCAGCAACAAAAACAGCTAGGCCTCGAGTCGATAGCACAAACCCTAACATCCTCCTCGGTGTTGTGCAATGGGACAGAACACACACGCAGTTAGAAATCGAACTCTGTTATAGATACAAAGCAAGAGGGCAGGAAAAGGACACAGCTCACAAGCAGACAATAATACAGCCTGAATCCGGATGACTTATTACGTGAGTCATGACGGGCAGATTCCTGGGCTGGGATGAGGACGTGCCACAACTCTGAGTGAAAATGGAGAGGGAGGAGTATGAAGCAGCCATGATGGAGTAGTAGTAGTAAAACACGGTCTATACGTGGCCTACTTCTCTGCATGAGCCCAGTGTTTTAGTACAGCCCTCTGCTGAGCTGGTGAGGGTCTCTCCCCCTGTCCTCCTCTCCTCTCTATTCCATGCCCACGGTTCCCTAATCTCTGTCCTAGAGAGGCTGATCTCTGTCAATTGAATCAGCTGCTCTGCTTTGTCATGATAATCCCTGCAGCCCCAGGCAACTGAGCATCCCGTCCGTCTGTCTTTCTGCGATAAATGACAAGGAAAACAAAGGCCCATCGTGACATACAGGCACAATACATGCAGACAATACACACACAAATGCTGGGGAGGAAAAGGAGATTGTGCCATACCCTCGTGATCCCCTGACTCTGATTTTCCACTAAGAGAGGAGAAATCTTCCCGTTGAGGCCTGCTTCATGCACACAGAGTCAATCCAGACTAGCAGCCCCCATCCTACCAGGCAGCCCCTTAGAAACAGTGCTGAGCCTCTGCTCTGTTGCTGTAGTAGGTCAGCCAGTCCAGGCTGCTCCCTCCAGACGAAGCTGAGTGCTGCATGGAAAAAGGGGGCAGTGTTCGACAGGCTAATCAGGCCTTTTGTCTATGTATGTGCAGGGTAAGGGGGTGAGGGGACTCTCCAGGCTCTCTGAGCTACGTAAGGGACCAGCAGCTGGTGCAGGAAGGAGGAGAGGAGAGAGAGGGGGAGGAAAATATGGAAATATGAGAAGAGAGGGCAGAAAAAAGGATACCAAGAAATCTCCTAAGTCTCTCTTGACCAATGACAAATGTAGGCTAAATATTGACTTGAAGAAAATAGGGCCTAGTCTGGTCTGTGCAGTCTGCATATTGTAGAGATATTGTCATCAATTGACACTGATAGGCTGCTTCCTCAAATATTTAACAAAGGCCCACTTTGTACATGGTACTGCATAATGCAATTATTTAAAACCATGTTCTTTCTCTAAGTAATTACAATGATAAATAGCAGACTATCGGCTAACTACTTTCAAAAGACAGTACATTATTGTTTATCTTATATCAGATCCTCACAAGGCCCGGGCCTGTACCTGTAAAGTCATCAACCCAAACCCCAGATTCAGACAATTCATCAACCAACACGTGAACAATAGATTATTACCTACCTGGGTAGTGGGTATGGTGACAGACTAGCACATAGCTGTCTCTCTGCAGAATGATTTTATATGACAGCAGCTCACTCTCAGACAATGAAGTCATGGACAGCCCTTCTGTAATAGGTTCAGCACCTTTCCATCAGCAACATTTCAAAATGTAAAGGCATCAGACTGCATTTTATCTAAGAGGGGGATATAACTGCCCTGCTCCAGACTGTTGTTTCCAGATGTTGAACATGTATGTTCATTATGAAGAAAGGCCTATAAAATAGACCCTTGCTCACTGCGCTCCGGTGAAGTCTATTCTTTTCTGAGCAGAGCAGAGGTTGCTGCTCAGTGCTGCCCACCCCCAAGATTGCCATTGTCACGTGATGAGAAATATTGCCTTGACGCTTGATCATAACGATATCTCAAGTCAGCAGATCAGCCATATCTTACCTATTATAATGTAGACAAATCAATATGGGAACGTTACGTATGCAAGGTCGTATGTATCAGACGTTTATTTTACGGATACTTTGTTTTGACAAGATGTGAGGACGTTGAAATCAAACGCAGTTTTCTCACACCCAGAATGCATTTCGCGGTAGTTCAAACGTGAGCAGTTTTGTGTAAAAAATAAATAATGCTTTCTTCGGAGAAATATTGATCGTCGTGTCATTACTGATACATTTAAAGGAACATTCGTCATGTGTCTCGTTTTTTAAAATCTGATATATTTGATACAAGTTAATTGCGCTAGCTAACTAGCTAGTTTCTTCTAGAGCTCCACTATCTATCATCAGCAAAATCCTTGCAAAGAAATCATACAGTCAGTGTAGCTAGTTACTGAATTTCTTACTATACTTACCCGCAGCCTCCGTGATTAAAACTGTCATACATTATTAGGAATGCTGGCTTTGTGTAACTGCAGTTGGAACGTAAATACTCGAAAGTATTTTGTTTGAATCTTTGGCCACATTTATCGTTGGATAGAGCTGTAGACTTGAGTGACAGTTGATGATGGCTGTCTGTGTCAGTCATTCATGTCATGTTTCAGAACGTTCAGAATATACAATACCAGTCAAAAGTTTGGACACACCTAGTCATTTAAGGGTTTTTCTTTTTAAAATGTTTACATTGTAGAATAATAGTGAAGATATCAAAACTATGTCTGCTAAATGGCATATTATATTTTTACATTATAAAACTATGAAATAACACATGGAATCATGTAGGAACCAAAAAAGTGTTAAACAAATCAAAATATATGTTATATTTGAGATTCTTCAAAGTAGCCACCCTTTGCCTTGATGACAGCTTTGCACACACTTGGCATTCTCTCAACCAGCTTCATGAGGAAGTCACCTGGAATGCATTTAAATTAACAGGTGTGCCTTGTTAAAAGTTAATTTGTGGAATTTCTTTCCTTCTTAATGCGTTTGAGCCAATCAGTTGTGTTGTGAGAAGGGGGGGGGGTATACAGAAGATAGCCCTATTTGGTAAAAGACCAAGTCCATATTATGGCAAGAACAGCTCAAATAAGCAAAGAGAAATGACAGTCCATCATTACTTTAAGACATGAAGGTCAGTCAATCCGGAAAATTTCAAGAACTTTGAAAGTTTCTTCAAGTGCAGTCGCAAAAACCATCAAGCGCTATGATGAAACTGGCTCTCATGAGGACCGCCACAGGAATGGAAGACCCAGAGTTACCTCTGCTGCAGAGGATAGGTTCATTAGAGTTACCAGCCTCAGAAATTGCAGCCCAAATAAATGCTTAACAGAGTTCAAGTAACAGACACATCTCAACATCAACTGTTTAGAGGGGACTGTGTGAATCAGGCCTTCATGGTCGAATTGCTGCAAAGAAACCACTACTAAAGGACACCAAAAAGAAGAAGAGACCTGCTTGGGCCAAGAAATACGAGAAATGGACATTAGACCGGTGGAAATTTGTCCTTTGGTCTGGAGTTCAAATTTGAGATTTATGGTTAATTTTTTATTTTTTTATTTTTTATTTCACCTTTATTTAACCAGGTAAGCCAGTTGAGAACAGGTTCTCATTTACAACTGCGACCTGGCCAAGATAAAGCAAAGCAGTGCAATAAAAACAACACAGAGTTACATATGGGGTAAAAAACATAAAGTCAAAAATACAACAGAAAATATATATACAGTGTGTGCAAATGTAGCAAGTTATGGAGGTAAGGCAATAAATAGGCTATAGTGCAAAATAATTACAATAGTATTAACACTGGAATGCTAGATGTGCAAGAGATTATGTGCAAATAGAGATACTGGGGTGCAAAAGAGCAAAATAAATAACAATATAGGGATGAGGTAGTTGGGTGGGCTAATTTCAGATGGGCTGTGTACAGGTGCAGTGATCGGTAAGGTGCTCTGACAACTGATGCTTAAAGTTATTGAGGGAGATAAGAGTCTCCAGCTTCAGAGAGTTAAAACAGCTGTGTCTTTGTGAGACGCATGTGGGTGAACGGATGATCTCCGCATGTGTAGTTCCCACCGTAAAGCATGGAGGAGGACGTGTTATGGTGTGGGGGTGCTTTGCTGGTGACACTGTCTGTGATTTATTTAGAATTAAAGGCACACTTAACCAGCATGGCTACCACAGCATTCTGCAGCGATACGCCATCCCATCTGGTTTGGGCTTAGTGGGACTATCATTTGTTTTTCAACTGGACAATGACCCAACACACCTCCAGGCTGTGTAAGGGCTATTTGACCAAGAAGGAGAGTGATGGAGTACTGCATCAGATGACCTGGCCTCCACAATCCCCCGACCTCAACCCAATTGAGATGGTTTTGGATGAGTCGGACGGCAGAGTGAAGGAAAAGCAGCCAACAAGTGCTCAGTATATGTGGGAACTCCTTCAATACTGTTGGAAAAGCATTCCAGGTGAAGCTGGTTGAGAGAATGCCAAGAGTGTGCAAAGCTGTCATCAAGGCAAAGGGTGGCTATTTGAAGAATCTCAAATACAACATATATTTTGATTTGTTTAACACTTTGTTGGTTACTACATGATTCCATATGTGTTATTTCATAGTTTTGATGTCTTCACTATTATTCTACAATGTAAACAAACAAACAAAAACTTGAATGAGTAGGTGTGTCCAAACATTTGACTGGTACTGTATATCAACTCAGCACACCATCATCAATGTTACAATTGTTCATATTTTCAGCCTGGCAATTAATTTTAGCATGAGCTTTTTTTCAGAGTTATGCAGCAGCATCATAATCCATAATTTAATTCAATAGGTCTAGATTTCTTTTTACATCATTTGTGCTGCACCTTCGGACTTGATAGATCAATCAATCAATCACATGTATTTATAAAGCCCTTTTTACATCAGTAGATGTCACAAAGTGCTATACAGAAACCCAGCCTGAAACCCCAAACAGCAAGCAATGCAGATGTAGAAGCACTTACATTGACATTTTAGTCATTTAGCAGACACTCTTATCCAGAGCGACTTACAGTTAGTGAGTGCATACATTTTATATATATATTTTTCATACTGGCCCCCCGTAGAAGCACTTCAATGGTGTTTTTTATTATAGGAATAAGGAATCAAAAAATTGTTTTGGCAAAAGGCTTTAATTATCTCTGTTCTTGTGTGACACCTTAACCTGAGGTCTTTCCTTGATGGCCTACTACACCGTATCATTTTGTCAAAACAATATGGCTTTCCTATGATATCATGTGACCTTTTCATCATATTTCCCTCAGGTCTTTTTATTGTTGTTATGGTTATTGTTGTTCATATTGGTCTTCATTTTGAGGAAATGCACAGTTTATTTATATTCACATAACAAAATGTATTCCCTTTTTTTTTGGACTACTGGTATGTAGGCTACATGGATGTAAAAACAAAAAGCAATATCTTTGTTTGAATATAACACTTGTATTGCTTCATTCAAGGTCTTACACATGTATCAATATCATTATTTAATGCCCAAGGTAGCTATCATTTTTTCATTATTTCAACAAGTGTGAGTTCATTTCAGGTAGTTGAATGGAACCTCATATTTTCATATTTTACTCATCCCACCAGTCAGCGATGTGACAGTCAACAGAGGCTTCATAATAGCCAGTTTGGCCACAAGAGCACATTATTGCTTTTAATTAACACTTGATGCCACTTATATTACCCTTATTTCCGGTTAAAACTCCACTGTGGACATGTTGTATCAAAAAGAGGATGAATGAAATGTGGGGCTTTTTTTTTTGTAATGTTTGCAAATGTCAAGTAATTTTAGTTCTTCTCACAATGTACCTGGAATCCTGTAATATGACTCCCGTCTAGCCTGCCTCAAGAGATTGGAAATGTGAAGATACGGTATCTCTGACTCAATAAAAATGCTAAATTCAACCTCAAAAGTGTGTTGAAATGAATATCCCTAAATTCACTCAACACTGCCATCTAGTGTTCATGATGTCCGTACAGACTACTAGAACGCCACAGGCTTCTAGAACGCCACTTATCTCATATGTTTTGAACGCACTGAAGTCGGAAGTCGGAGGTATCCAAGTTTCCAGTTGTTTTGAACGTGGCATAAAATACTGATGACGTAAAAAGTCATAATTCAAATGACAGCTAATAATTACGTGTGACCTGAGTTGACTGATGCCTATTGCATGAGTAGATGAGCTGGTCTCTGTCTGTCTTAGTTTCTATGTGATCATTATCTTATCATTATTCAGACTGTTGAATGGCTGACAGCTGCAGAAGTGTTCATGCAGCTGTCAGTATCTGGTCACAAACATCTGACTGTATTGTTAGACATATTTTCTAATAAATATTCAATATGACTCATATTTCTACTTTTCTATATTATATTCTAAGGACATTGTGAACAGAGAATAAAGACAAAACATTAGCTAGAACATCTCTGGAAACAGTTGCTACATAGTCTAAAACAGCAACGACAATATGTGAAAAATGGCAAAAGACTCCAGCCACCCTGGTCATAGACTGTTCTCTCTGCTACCGCGCGGCAAGCGGTACCGGAGTGCAAAGGCTAGGTCCAAAAGGCTTCTTAACAGGCTTCTACCCCCAAGCCATAAAACATACAAATGGCTACCCGGACTATTTGCATTGACACACCTGCTGCTACTCGCTGTTTATTATCTATACATATTCACTTTACCCCTACCTACATGCACATATTACCTCAACTACCTCGACTAACCTGTACCCCGCACATTGACTCGGTACCAGTACCCCCTGTATATAGCCTCGTTATTGTTATTTTATTGTTGCGCTTTTATTTGTATAAAAAAAAATATATTTAGTTTATTTAGTAAATATTTTCTTAACTCAAATGTTTCTTAAAACCGCATTGTTGGTTGAGGGCTTGTAAGGAAGCATTTCACGGTGAGGTCCACCTACACCTGTTGTATTCAGCGCATGTGACAAATAACATTTGATTTGATGATTTGTTGTGATATGCTCAGATCTGACTAACTCGTGGTCTTCTAATGACAGAGCCTTTATAGTGATCTAAAATACACCAAACTAAAATATAAACACAACACGTAAAGTGTTGGTCCCATGTTTCATGAGCTGAAATAAAAGATCCCAGAAATGTTCAATATGCACAAAAAGCTATTTTTCTCTAAAATGTTCGGCACAAATTTGTTTACATCCCTGTTAGTGAGCATTTCTCCTTTTGCCAAGATAATCCATCCACCTGACAGGTGTGGCATATCAAGAAGCTGATTATTCAGCATGATCAGTACACAGGACAATAAAAGGCCACTCTAAAATGTGCAGTTTTGTCACACAACACAATGCCACAGATGTCTCAAGTTTTGAAGGAGCGTGCAATTGGCATGCTGACTGCAGGAATGTCCACAAGAGCTGTTGCCAGAGAATTGAATGTTCATTTCTCTACCATAAGCCGACTCCAACGTCATTTTAGAGAATTTGGCAGTATGTTTAACTGGCCTCACAACCGCTGACCATGTGTAACCACGCCAGCCCAGGACCTCCACATCTACGGGATCGTCTGAGACCAGCCACCCGGACAGCTGACGAAACTGAGGAGTATTTATGTCTGTAATAAAGCCCTTTTGTGGGGAAAAACTCATTCTGATTGGCTGGACCTGGCTCCCCAGTGGGTGAGCCTATGCCCTCCCAGGCCCACCCATGGCTGCGCCCCTGCCCAGTTATGTGAAATCCATAGATTAGGGCATAATTAATTTACTTCAATTGACAGATTTCTTTATATGAACTGTAACTCAGTCAAATCGTTGAAATTGCTGCATGTTGCGTTTCGATTTTTGTTCAGTATAGTTCCATTGGAGCCTGACTTTGTCCTATGGTCCAAACTGATTCAAAACATTTAGAGCCTTTATAGTGACCTAAAATAGTTCCGTTGGAGCCTGACTTTGTCCTATGGCCCAAACTGACTCATAATGTTTCTACTTATAGGTTATTCTCTTGATGTCATCCAATGAGGATGAGCTGAGTACCAAGCCGACTCACCAACTTCCTGCGGGGCTTTCCTGAGACGTGACAATGCCCCCAGGCACCACTCAACCTTATCAGACCAAATGTTATCTGTATGTACCTTCAAAAGTCCCGGCGGGTGGACAACGGATCTGTCAACACTAATCCTCTATTCCTTTTCCTCCGCAACGATCTGTATGTCAATACAGGATATGAATGTCACCATTCGAATATGAACGTTTCACAAGGATGTGTACTTACAGTAATAGACTCATTTAATTGAATGAAATAACATGCCCATGTTTTTGTACATGTTGTTGATCTTTCCTATTCACTGTTGCAGATTCCATAATATAATTTCTGCATGGTAACCAACCAACGGTTGTGTGGGTCATTCATTCATCATTGTGTCCAAATTAATGAACACAAGTCACACCACTCTTTGTTTGTTAGCCTGGGTCCTGCAGTACTATTCCTGGCACCTGTTGTCAGCTGTGTTCCTACCAGTCTCCAATTAAACCTTCTTTCAGCTGTGTTCCTACCAGTCTCCAATTAAACCTTCTTTCAGCTGTGTTCCTACCAGTCTCCAATTAAACCTTCTTTCAGCTGTGTTCCTACCAGTCTCCAATTAAACCTTCTTTCAGCTGTGTTCCTACCAGTCTCCAATTAAACCTTCTTTCAGCTGTGTTCCTACCAGTCTCCAATTAAACCTTCTTTCAGCTGTGTTTCTACCAGTCTCCAATTAAACTTTATTTTAGCTGTGTTCCTACCAGTCTCCATTTAAACTTTATTTTAGCTGTGTTCCTACCAGTCTCCAATTAAACCTTCTTTCAGCTGTGTTCCTACCAGTCTCCAATTAAACCTTCTTTCAGCTGTGTTCCTTACCGGTCTCCAATAAAAAAAAAACATATTTCAGCTGTGTTCCTTAATGGGCTCAAATGTGGCCAGTTCTTTTATTCAAAACCCATTGTAACACTAGGACAGAAGTTAGCGTGTCACCGGATAGGTGCGGCTGGTGTTATTCACATCCAGTAGAATATAACTGCAATTACTAAATAGCCAGCTATGTTTGTAAAGTTTAGTTTGTTTCTAATGTGGGTGTTGAAATGTATTCTATACTACTCTAATGTATTCCATTCAATTTGATTCTACTCTACTGCACTCTACTGAAGGGAGACACCATCAGTTGCACAACTGAATGCATTCAACTGAAATGTGTGTTCTGCATTTAACCCAACCTCTCTGAATCAGAGAGTTGCAGGGGCTGCTTTAATCGACATCATCGGCACCTGGTGAGCAGTTGTTAGGGGTTAACTGCCTTGCTCAAGGGCAGAACAGCAGATTTTTCCACCTTGTTGGCTCTGGGATTTGAACCACAGACCTTACAGTTACTGACCCAATGCTCTTAACCGCTAGGCTACCTAATGTATTCAAATTGATTTGATTCTTCTCTACTCTAGGCCTACTCTACTCTACTCTACTGTACTCTATTTTAATGTATTCCATTTTATTTTATTATATTCTACTCTAGACCTACTCTACTCTGCTCTGCTCTACTCTTCTCCGCTCCACTCCACTCCTCTGCTCCGCTCCACTCCACTCCACACCTCTGCGCTCCACTCCGCTCCACTCCACTCCTCCGCTCCACTCCACTACTCTGCTCCGCTCCACTCCACTCCTCTGCTCCACTCCTCTGCTCCGCTCCACTCCTCTGCTCCGCTCCACTCCTCTGCTCTGCTCCGCTCCACTCCACTCCTCTGCTCCGCTCCACTACACTCCTCTGCTCCGCTCCACTCCTCTGCTCCGCTCCGCTCCTCTGCTCCGCTCCACTCCACTCCGCTCCACTCCTCTGCTCCGCTCCACTCCACTCCTCTGCTCCGCTCCACTCCTCTGCTCCGCTCCACTCCACTCCTCTGCTCTGCTCCACTCCTCTGCTCCGCTCCTCTGCTCCGCTCCACTCCACTCCACTCCTCTGCTCCGCTCCACTCCTCTGCTCCACTCCACTCCTCTGCTCCGCTCCACTCCACTCCTCTGCTCCGCTCCACTCCACTCCTCTGCTCCGCTCCACTCCACTCCTCTGCTCCGCTCCACTCCACTCCTCTGCTCCGCTCCGCTCCTCTGCTCCGCTCCGCTCCTCTGCTCCGCTCCACTCCTCTGCTCCGCTCCGCTCTACTCCACTCCTCTGCTCCACTCCACTCCTCCGCTCTGCTCCGCTCCGCTCCACTCCTCTGCTCCGCTCCACTCCTCTGCTCCGCTCCACTCCTCTGCTCCGCTCCACTCCCTCCTCTGCTCCGCCACCCTCTGCTCCGCTCCACTCCTCCGCTCCTCCGCTCTACTCCACTCCACTCCGCTCCGCTCCACTCCACTCCACTTCACTCCTCTGCTCCACTCCACTCCATTCCACTCCACTACTCTGCTCCGCTCCACTCCACTCCTCTGCTCCGCTCCACTCCACTCCACTCCTCTGCTCCACTCCATTCCGCTCCGCTCCACTCCACTACTCTTCTCCGCTCCACTCCACTCCTCTGCTCCGCTCCACTCCACTCCGCTCCGCTCCACTCCTCTGCTCCGCTCCGCTCCGCTCCGCTCCACTCCACTCCACTCCACTCCACTCCTCTGCTCCGCTCCACTCCACTCCACTACTCTGCTCCGCTCTGCTCTAGGCCTACTATACTCTATCTAATCTACTCCACTTTGTTTTATTCTATTCTAATCCAGCATACATTCACCAGTACACAGGGCATCACACTGGTCATCAAACAGCCTAGTGAAGAACTGCATACTGTAACTGGTCACCAGTACACAGGGCATCACACTGGCCATCAAACAGCCTAGTGAAGAACTGCCATTCTGTAACTGGTCACCAGTACACAGGGGCGGCAGGTAGCTTAGTGGTTAAGCGTGTTGTGTCGCTGGTTCTAATCCCCGAGCCCACTAGGTGAAGAATCTGAGAGCGTCTGCTAAATGACTAAAATGTAAATAGGGAATCTATAAGAAATAGGTTGCAATTTGGAATATCATAGGCTATACAGGCTCTGCAAAGCGGAAAAAACAACCCGTTAATGAAATGACGTGCGAATGCAATCTCTACACACACAATATCCAGCCGTGTTTCGTAATGGCAGGTTATCACAATTTGTCACTTGAACATTTTCATTTAACATCATGGGTGTATTTTTTTTAAAGGATCGCTGACGTATAACACTCGGGAGAGGCATTTAACGTTCAACGTCACCTACTTCAGAGCTTTCGCCCCTATGGAGTCACTCCGGTATAACTTCGCAAACACATCAAGACAACAAACTTGAATGGTCGGTCGCGGTATGATATAAATGAACTGATTATGGAAGACCACCATTAGTTTATGCATTTTTCAACTGGACGGATATACAGACTTATTATAAAGCTTGCTCCTCTCTCTGCGATATCATGGGCGACCTGTGCCATGCATGGACCTACAGACCTTCCTTATCGATTGTTATTATTATGGTATCAATTTCATGTATGGTGCATTGTTCAGAGAATGCTGGAGCCATTGGAAAAGTGTACCCACGAGGGAATCACTGGGCAGTAGGTAAGATACCTATTATTGTTGCTATTTATATAACAGAATAATACATTATTATTGATAATAAAATTACAAATTGTTATTATTATTATGATCTACTTCGTTTTTTGAGATTGTGCTGGATATATGAAACATTTGTTTAGAGATAAAACATTTTTTAAAAGATGGAAACTTTCACTGCACATACCATGCCTAATGGTGTAACACTTTTATGATTAAATTGTTGAACTGATGTAAAAAAATAAAAAATAAAAAATAAGGACTTAATGTGGACAGCCGACTGTTGCCTATGTTTTGTATAATCACCTTTTTCTAAAGTTGGTTACCCAGAAAGATTAGTATGCTATTTGGTGGGCAAATTACATTTCCTGTGAAAAGTTTAAGTGAAATGTTCCTGGGTGTTTGAGAAAGCTCAGAGCAAACAACGAGATTGTGAAGCAGGACATTGGTTGTTCAAATAACAACCCAGCGCTGAATGGTCTTACTCTCTCTCCAACCCGGAAGTGGACTCAACAGAACACTAACTTCAATATTCAATCTTCCTCAATGTTCATCCATACATTCCTTATGTACAAACCTTTTTTTTTTTAGGTCACTTAATGGGGAAGAAAAGCCTTGACAGTCTCTCTGGATCAGAGGAGAGCAGCAACAGGGACAGTGAATATGTATATATACCTTCTCCAGAGGAAGACAAGCTGCTGGATAGATATGTGCAGCCGTCCAAGCTGGTGAAAGGCTTCATCAGGGCTCTGGGGGGACTGGAGAACCAGAGACAGACCCAGACCCAGAGACAGGGACAGGAACAGGTTTTCTCTCGGATGGGGGTTCTCAAGACCACAAAGTGGGAAGAGACAGACAGACACCGATACCTCAAACAGGTTAGTAATGGTAAGAGGTTAGTGTCAATTAGGTGAATGCTGTTACTCCAGTCTTTCCCTTTATAGTATCTATGTACTCATCGCATCACAGTTACCATTCAACAAGCCAGCTCTATGTACTCATCGCATCACAGTTACCATTCGACAAGCCAGCTCTATGTACTCATCGCATCACAGTTACCATTCAACAAGCCAGCTCTATGTACTCATCGCATCACAGTTACCATTCAACAAGCCAGCTCTATGTACTCATCGCATCACAGTTACCATTCAACAAGCCAGCTCTATGTACTCATCGCATCACAGTTACCATTCAACAAGCCAGCTCTATGTACTCATCGCATCACAGTTACCATTCAACAAGCCAGCTCTATGTACTCATCGCATCACAGTTACCATTCAACAAGCCAGCTCTATGTACTCATCGCATCACAGTTACCATTCAACAAGCCAGCTCTATGTACTCATCGCATCACAGTTACCATTCAACAAGCCAGCTCTATGTACTCATCGCATCACAGTTACCATTCAACAAGCCAGCTACTGCTCTCCTCATTTCCAGTTGGCTATTTATCAGAATATAAATGTTTGACTTCATTCTTAACTTAATGTTTGAGTTCAGTAGTAACAACATGTTTATGAAGTGTGATTATTTAAAACCGGTAATTATATTTTATTGCAGGTTTACTTGGTTCAGATATGAGTACTAAATTGTTGTTTTCCTGCATTTCCTCTCCGTAGCTGACAGACCTCATTCGACTGGCTTACAACATGAAGGAAAACACCGTCTTCAACTGAAGACCGCTCTTGACTGCAGCTCTCCTACGATGAACGACACTACACGCCTCAGAGACTCAGTTCGAATCATTGCATCCAGCACACCTGTTCACAATGTTTTGAAAACATATAGCCTATATTAGAGTTTACTTTATATGATATATAATAACATAATTATCATAATAATTACATGACATCATCTACTATTTATTGTATGCTACTCAAAATACCCCCCCATCAACAACAATGTGTAAAGAACATAGAATAAATCTGAAATGGTTGTGATAACTGCATTGTGGATATCTGGGTATTCCTTTACATAAACATACGGGGGTTTCATGGATCATTTAGCTATTTGATTTTGAATTTTAGGACCCCTTTAGGTATCCAAAACAAATAGAATACAAAATTTTTTTTTACAAATATTGAATTTGGCCTTTACTGCTATAGCCCATAGAAACACATTGAATAACACATTCATAAGTGGCAAAAAACACAGTCAAAAAATAAATAATAAGGAATAAGTTTTTGAAGTGTCTGCCTTATATCGAGGAGATATAAGTAGGCTCAGGAAATATATATTTTTGCTTTTTACACATAATGAACCACTTTTTTGGGTGGGCAGAAAACCACCTCCATACTTCCATTTTTTTTATTTTTTTTACCTGTACTGGTTACCTTCAGATGAGTCCAGTGACATAGGTTCAGTCAAACCGTTCGGAAGCTACAGACGTTTTCATGAGAATACCGATTTTCGGGATGTCTCATGGTCTGACGAACACCGCTCTATCTCTACCACCTTTCACCCCAGATGTGGAAGTGCTGATTGAGACGCATCTAATGCAACCCCCCCAGATATCTCTAGCTTAAACTGACGGATTTAGATGTGGATAAAAAAATATATATATATGTTGCTTAGATTGATGCACTGGTGCTTCAATCGACTCTAGGAGGTGTATACAGTATGTACTTCATTTTCATCTGACAACGGGTGAATAAGTGCAGAGGCAACATATTCACCACAAGATGGCAGACAAGCGTCTCATCAGAGCCCCATTCCACTTTCTAATAAACACATTTCTAATGATATCATCTTTTTTGTTTGTTTTTTTACAACATTTTAATCTATCTATCCATAATTTAAATCGGACAACAAATATGCATCCTTACATTTCTCTGAACGACCTAAGGTACTTGACGTTTAAAATATAAGCTTCAGTACAATTAAGTTATTTCTAAAAACTATTCAATTGCTGTTAGACGTTTTCGGCAACAATTTCGCAATCACTACAATTAGGCTATAATTTGGCAAAGGACATAATACTGGCTTGTATCGTTCAGTGAGCCAGCAATACATAAATCTAATGACAAGCTGATCTTTGTGAGGCATAACGTGCAGACAGACAGTAATTACATCCCAAATGGCCCCCTATTCCCTATATAGTGCACTACTTTTTGAGCAGGGCCCCAATGGGAAAGTAGTGCACTATATGGAAAATAGGGTGCCATTTGGGACACATGAAGGGTGTAAGGAAGGACTCATGCCTTTCTACTCAGCTGTCCCCTGACAACAATGGCCTCAATTATCTGCTCCAGACTTTCTTTGCAATGAGAAATGTTAATTGGAACAATTTCATTTGGTTAAGCGCATCCTGTTGGCACAAACCAGGCTGGTTCACCACTCTGTTTTCTCCCCTCATTTGTCACAGATAATAGTAGATAATAGTAGATAATAGATAGTAGATAGTAAATAATAGTAGATAGTAGTAGATAGTAGTACAGTCGTGGTCAAAAGTATTGGTCTTTACAAAGTTCGCTGCTTCAGTGTTATGAGATGTTTTTGTCAGATGTTACTATGGTATACTGAAGTATAATTACAAGCATTCCATAAGTGTCAAAGGCTTTTATTGACAATTACATAAAGTTTATGCAAAGAGTCAATATTTGCAGTGTTGACCCTTCTTTTTCAAGACCTCTGCTCCACCCTGGCATGCTATCAATTAACTTCTGGGCCACAATTCTTGGAATTTGTCAGAATTTGTGGGTTTTTGTTTGTCCACCTGCCTCGTGAGGATTGACCACAAGTTCTTAATGGGATTAAGGTCTGGGGAGTTTCCTGGCCATGGACCCAAAATGTCGATGTTTTGTTCCCAGAGCCACTTAGTTATCACTTTTGCCTTATGGCAAGGTGGTCCATCATGCTGGAAAAGGCATTGTTCATCACCAAACTGTTCTTGGATGGTTGGGAGAAGTTGCTCTCGGAGGATGTGTTGGTACCATTCTTTATTCATGGCTGTGTTCTTAGGCAAAATTGTGAGTGAGCCCACACCCTTGGCTGAGAAGCAACCCCACACATGAATGGTCTCAGGATGCTTTGCTGTTGGCATGACACAGGACTGATGGTAGCGCTCACCTTGTCTTCTCCGGACAAGGTGTTTTCCGGATGTCCCAAACAATCGGAAAGGGGATTCATCAGAGAAAATGACTTTACCCCAGTCCTCAGCAGTCCAATCCCTGTACCTTTTGCAGAATATCAGTCTGTCCCTGATGTTTTTCCTGGAGAGAAGTGGCTTCTTTGCTGCCCTTCTTGACACCAGGCCATCCTCCAAAAGTCGTCGCCTCACTGTGCGTGCAGATGCACTCACACCTGCCTGCTGCCATTCCTGAGCAAGCTCTGCACTGGTGGTGCCCTGATCCCGCAGCTGAATCAACTTTAGGAGATGGTCCTGGCGCTTGCTGGACTTTCTTGGGCGCCCTGACGCCTTCTTCACAACAATTGAACCTCTCTCCTTGAAGTTCTTGATGATCTGATAAATGGTTGATTTACGTGCAATCTTACTAGCAACAATATCCTTACCTGTGAAGCCCTTGTTGTGCAAAGTAATGATGACGGCACGTGTTTCCTTGCAGATAACCATGGTTAACAGAGAAAGAACAATGATTTCAAGCACCACCCTCCTTTTAAAGCTTCCAGTCTGTTATTCTAACTCAATCAGCATGACAGAGTGATCTCCAGCCATGTCCTCGTCAACACTCTCACCTGTGTTAACGAGAGAATCACTGACATGATGGCAGCTGGTCCTTTTGTGGCAGGGCTGAAATGCAGTGGAAATGTTTTTTGGGGATTAAGTTCATTTTCATGGCAATTAATTGCAATTCATCTGATCACTCTTCATAACATTCTGGAGTATATGCAAATTGCCATCATAAAAACTGAGGCAGCAGACTTTGTGAAAATTAGTATTTGTGTCATTCTCAAAACGTTTGACCACGACTGTAGATAGTAGTAGATAGTAGATAATTGTAAATAATAGATAATAGTAGATAATAGTAGATCATAGATAATAGTAGATAGTAGACAATAGCAGAGAATAGTAGATAGTAGATCATTGTAGATAGTAGATAATAGTAAAGAATAGTAGATAGTAGATAGTAGTAGGTAGTAGTAGATAATATTAGATAATAGTAGATAATAGTAGATAGTAGACAATAGTAGATAGTAGATAATAGTATATAGTAGATAATATTATATAGTAGATAATAGTAAATAGTAATAGATAATAGTAGATAGTAGATAGTAGATAGTAGTAGATAATAGTAGATAATAGTGGATACTATTAGATAGTAGAAAAGAATAGATAGCAGTAGAGCATAGTAGAGAATAGTAGATAATTGAAATATTAGTAGATAGTAGACAATAGTATAGTAGATAATAGTAGAAAATAGTAGATAATAGTAGATAATAGTAGATAGTAGAAGTTAGTAGATAGTAGTAGATAATAGTAGATAGTAGACAATAGTAGATAGTAGATAATAGTAGATACTAGTAGATAATAGTAAATAGTAGACAATAGTAGATAGTGGACAATAGTAGATAGTGGATAATAGTAGATACTAGTAGATAATAGTAGATAGTAGACAATAGTAGATAGTGGATAATAGTAGATACTAGTAGATAATAGTAGATAGTAGACAATAGTAGATAGTGGATAATAGTAGGAAGAGTGCGGAAGCGATAACGTTTACTGTGCTGAATCTTAGTAGTGAATTCTAATTTCTACTTACACTTTGTAATGCAATAAAATGTGGAAAAATACTTTCCCCACATTTTATTGCATTACAAAGTGGAATTAAAATTGATTTAATTGTACTTTTTTGTAAACGATCCACACAAAATACTCTCTGTAATGCCAAAGTGGAAGAAAAATTCTATCATTTATCAAAAGTTAATGAAAAATAATAACACTAATATATCTTGATTAAATAAGTATTCAACCCCCTGAGTCAATACATGCTAGAATGCCCTTTGGCAGCGATGACAGCTGTGAGTCTTTTTGGGTAAGTCTCTAAGAGCTTTTACACCTGGATTGTATAATATTTGCCCGTCATTCTTTTTTCAATTCTTCAAGCTCTGTCCAGTTTGTGGTTGATCATTGCTAGACAGACATTTTCAAGTCTTGCCATAGATTTTCAAGCCAATTTAAGTCAAAACTGTAACTAGGCCACTCAGGAACATTCAGTCTCTTCTTGCTAAGCAACTCCAGTGTAGAGTTGGCCATGTTTTTTATGTTATTGTTCTGCTGAAAGGTGAATTCGTCTTCCAGTGTCTGTTGGAAAGCAGACTGAACAAGGTTTCCCTCTAGGATTTTGCCTATGCTTAGCTCTATTCCGTTTATTTGTATCCAAAAAAACTCCTTTGTCCTTGCCGATGACAAGCATACCAATAACATGATGCAGTCACCACCATGCTTGAAAATATGGAGAGTGGTACTCAGTAATGTGTTGTATTGGATTTGCCCCAAACATAACACTTTGTATTGAGGACAAAAAGTTAATTGCTTTGCCACATTTTTTGCAGTATTACTTTAGTGCCTTGTTACAAACAGAATGCATGTTTTGGAATATTCCTTCCTTCTTTTCACTTTGTCATTTAGGTTAGTAACTACAATGTTGTTGATCCATCCTCAGTTTTCTCCTCTCACAGCCATTAAACTCTGTAACTGCTTTAAAATTGCAATTGGCATCATGGTGAAATCCCTGGGCAGTTTCCTTCCTCTCCGGCAACTGAGTTAGGAAAGATGCCTGTATCTTTGTAGTGACTGGATGCATTGATCCATAGCCTAATTAATAACTTCCCCATGCTCAAATGGATATTCAGTGTTTTTTTCTCTCTTTTTACCCATTTACCAATCGGTGCCCTTCTTTGCGAGGCATTGGAAAACCTCCCTGGTCTTTGTGGTTGAATATGTGCTTGAAATGCACTACTCGACTAAGGGGCTTTACAGATAATTGTATGTGTGGTGTACAGAGATGGGGTAGTCATTAAAAATCATGTTAACCACTATTATTGCACAGAGAGTGAATCCATGCAACTTATTATGTGAGTTGTTAAGCACATTTTTTACTCCTGAACGTATTTAGGCTTGCCATAACAAAGGGGTTGTATACTTGTTGAATCAAGACATTTCAGCTTTTCATTTTTAATTAATTTCTAAACAAAAACAAATCCACTTTGACATTATGGGATATTGTGTGTAGATTAGTGACACTAAATCTCAGGCTGTAACGCAACAAAAAAGTCAAGGGGGTTGAATACTTTCTGAAGGTGCTGTGAGTAGAATTTTCACTTGGTCATGCATTGATGTAAAAGGGAAACTAAAAGAATACATTTGACTCAAGTGGAAGTTGCCTCTTAATAACTGACTGGGTGAGTTTCAATTGTGTTGGCTGCCATTTAAGACTCATATTACTTTATTGGCCAATTGCACACAAGGTACAACCGAAATTTGACTTCTGCTTTTAACCCAACCCCTCCGAAAGACACACATACACAGGTGTTTTTGGAGAAGTGAAGGGGGCTGCCACTCTGGGCACCTGTTGTTGTGGGGGGTTAAGTGCCTTGCTCAAGGGCACAATAGCAAGGCGATGGCATCTAGGATTTGATACCAGCAATCCTCTGGTTGCCAGCTCACTTCCCACCCTTCATAAGACTAATGTCCACTAGAGGGAACCAGACACCTCATTCACGTGTTCTGCTCTGCTCTGTGATTTGTGATTTCAATTTGAACTATAGAACCACTTGTTTTCTGAAAAATGAAAGTATTGAGTAAAAGCAATCCTCTTGGAAAAGACAGGAGTTATATTGTAAAAAAATAAAAAAATAAAATATGTCTGTCTTTTTCTCTCCAAATTACCTGTTGACTGAACATTAAGCATGCTGAGTCATCCAACTAAGATCCCGTAAATAATGCCAATTGTGCATGGTGAAACTGTCACAAATGATTTGTCTACAACAACACAATAAATGTAATATGTGTCTAATAGGACATATGGTATTAGGCTATTCAGGCTTGACAGTTAATGAAAGAAGGATGAATGTGCATATTGTCGGCCTGGAGGGTGGATGTAACTATACAGGTTTATTTCCATAATATCCTTCATGTACAGAGAGAAACTAATTACAGCAAACAGACATTTGTTCATCTACATTTCTACATTTGCAAAGTCAGCGGCACAAAAGGGAAAAATACTGAATGAAAGGTATCTAAACAAGGGCTGGTAAACAACAATACATACATTGATCCTGGGATGTGATTGTCTTAACAGAATAACAGAAGATAATTATTAAAATAGGGATGGAAATGATGACATAGAAACCAGGTTGAGGGCAACACAGACAAACATTTCACATTTCCACTTTCTCCTCAATGGCATCCTTCATTATTCATTAAAAGTAGACCATGTGGATCCAAGCGTAACACTGACAGGTAAAGTTCATTATAAAAGGTGAATATCTGAAATTAGACATGGTTGTTCCTCCTCCAATACTGAGAATTCACACAACAAAAAAACACTGACTGGGACAATGATGTAAACCAATGAAGAAGAAACAACAGTTTGCATCATCTGGTGGAGAGGAGTCCTCCAGCACAGGGGACTTCCATGTCCATAGACTAGAGCAGAAGCACTACACGCAGTGGTAGTCTTTACAGGGTTCGTATGACCCCAGTCAGAGGGATGCAGACAGCATACATCCATCCTCACCATGTCTTCCCAATAGACTGAACATGCTCCTTAGCCTTCATCCTCAGAGATGCAATACTAGAATTACGAGGATCCGTCTCTTCCATAACTAACTTCTCCATGTACCCAGCCACGGTGCACTGGTATGGGGGCGGAGGAAGAGGACGTGTAGAACCAATGTGAGGCAGGTTATGGTGTCCGAAACTGGGGGAGTTGAGGAAGGGTGGAGGGGAATAGCTGGAGGCTCCTGGGAGGCCCTGAGAGGAGCTGGTAATGAAGCCGGGTAGGGACTGCAGGGGGGTGGTGGTGATGGCAGTGCTGAGCCATGGCTCCAGCTGCAGTCCAGAGCACAAGGACTGGGCAGGGGAGCGGCTGAAGGACAGGAGAGAGGAGGTGTCCTGGAGCTTAATGGAGCTCACCTCCAGCTTCTCCTGGCGACGCCACTTGGCCCGACGGTTCTGGAACCACACCTGAGATGGAATCATCACAACATTATGATTAGACATGCTAGAATCATCACAACATTCTGATAAGACATTCTGAAATGCAATATTATGAGAACAGCGGAAAGGATGATTACATGCTAAAACAGGATTTCAGGGCCATTTTGAACAAATCATGACAATATTGAAATAGTCTACATTTAACGCTATCAATGATAAAACAGCTGAAGGTAAGATGAAAGAAATCAGACAATCAGTGAGCTTATCTGCTGAGATTGACCCCTTTGCCAAAACATGTCAACTTCCAAAAAACTTTCCTGTGTCAAATCAAATAAACTAAATTGCCTAATTCTCCAAAAATGAAGTACAACTTTGGTAGGCTATTTGAGAAATAATGTATTTGCATTTAATATCTATAATGGGAAAACATATTGAATATTAATGTTGACTGTCCTCCTTGGTGTAATAAAATAGTTATTGTCATGTTATTAATACATATTGGACATTTTATAGATTTAAAAAAGCACGTTCATAATCAAAATAATAAAGAAAACGTTAAAATGGAATTGCTTGATATGACTAACTGAAAATATTAACAAATATAGGCCTAATATATATATATATATATATATATATATATTTTGAGAGAATGTTTGCTGGCTACATGTTCTAAATAAATTGAGAATTAGTGATGATAGTAAAATGCTTAGGAGAAAATCTACATAGTGTAATTTTGCCTATTTTAAAAAGTATATAGGTCCTAAACTAAATGAGAAGTTTTAAGATAAATTAACTCCTTTTTACATATTTTAACGACATATATGAGACCAATTGAATACATTTTGAATAGATAACATCCTATGTGATGCTAATTTCAAATACAAACGCTTTAAACGTTTAAACTAACAATTAACGGTCTATCATCATCAAATATCCTACGGTTAACATCCAAGTAGCCTATACTTACTAATATGTGACAATTGACTAAGTACATTCCTTACAAGTTAATAAACTGCAGCGGGACTTTGAATTTAGGAATTATGCCTATTACTGACATTATTGTTGTGTCTAGGCCTAAATGTAAAAAGCTGACTATTCAAGTCCAGACAATTCATGCTTCTTTCACGAGCCACGCATTCCACAAAATATTATTTGAGAATCATAAATCATTAAATGTCCCACAAATAAGAGAAAGGTATTTTGGAATAGTTGAACTTCTGTTGAGCCCCTTAATAAAATATAACTTTCTGTTTTCTTTTAAAAACAGAATCGAACATCATTACCACAGCAAAGAGTCTGTCAAGTTTGCTCATATCTATATTACCTGCACTCGAACCTCCGGAAGATTCACTTTCATTGCGAGCTCCTCTCTGCTGTAGACGTCCGGATAGTGCGACTTTTCGAACGCTCTCTCCAGCTCATGCAGCTGAAAGGTTGTGAACGTGGTCCTGTTGCGCCGGTGCTTTTTCTTTGGGTTGTCATCATCGGACAGTTTATCCTCCCCGTCAGGTAAATCAGGACTAACAGAGGCCCCCGAACTGCTGCAGCAGACACCTGAAAAACACATTATAGGCTAGATCAATTTATGAACTTCTGAAATTGTATTTGCCTTTATGTGTGACTTTTTACTCTGATTCAAAAGTCTACTGACAGATATTTATAAACATGGAATAAGTAGCCTACTGTTGTGAAAAATAACATTTAGAATCAATCAAGATTTAACCATTTTAAATCACCTTTTTAACAAGGCTTCTAGCTTGAAACATATTGCAGTGTCACTTACTGTCAAAACTTTCCGTGTTGTGTTCTTTCTTCAGGGATGACATAATTCCGTTCCCTCTCAGCTCGGCGAGTTTCCCTGATGATCCATTGTAGGAGACAGATTGATTAAATATGTTTTCGTCTTTAAATCCCAATATTGCTTCAATACTGTGAACCCTCGCTGCTGCGGTGTTATGATTATTACCGGGGCTCCGGACGAAACATGCAGAAGGTGACAGGCGCTCTTCCATGACTTCAGGAGTTGAACCAAGAAGCCACATTTGATGTAAAAAAAAATAATCTCAAACTAAATTGAAAAGACACTGATAAACAAATGTAGGCTAAACTCCCGATAAATATATTTTTAATACAACGTTTTAAGTCTTCAGAATGAATAGCTAAATGTTTTAATAGAATGAAACAGTAAATGTTAAAAAGAATGAAACAACAATTCCGGTTGTTTTGTTGAAATAAAAATCTAAAATCTAATTTTAAAAAATCAGTGTTAGTAAGCATCCGTCGCATCTGAGTAGTAGAATAGCACCTGTTACTCAAATAGCTGACACTCCAGTAGTGGTCTTGTCTTATAGAGGAGGCTGTGTCTTCTGGCGTTTATAAAGTAGTCCTTATGGTAAGACCCCCTTCCCTCCGCCCATGTGACAGCCCCCACCTCCCCACCAAGACACGTAAAAAAGGGGGTTGTCATGTTCGATTTGCCCCAACCCTTGGTTTAGGGGTAACTACATTGTCCCCATTGAACCAATGCTGAGCTAGGCCACTAACCCCTCCCCAAGACAAGTCTTCTGCCCTGCCTGTCAGTCAGTCACTGTTGGTTTATAAACCGCCTTACATAAATCTTAAAACCATATCTCCAGATGTCATGGGCTGAGTCCCAAATTTGCACCCTTTTCCCTATTCCCTATACAGTGCACTACTTTTGACCATGGGGGGCCAAAGGGCTCTGTTAAAAAAGTAAAGCACTATGTAGGGAATAGGGTGCTATTTGGGATGCTACCATGCTCACGATGGCCTGTAAAAGGAGCAGGTTGGGTAAGAGATTACGGCTTAAGGTAGTCAGAGAACAAAATCATAATTACAAGATGTTCAGTCAAGACACAGATTACAAGATGTCCGATTAATGTTTGACTGGTGTCTTAATCAAAGGGTGAACACATTATTATCAAAACAAGTGACCAAATCACACATTTAGGAGATAATGATATTATTACAAAAGAGACACATGTCAAGTGCTCTTTTGTTTAATGAATAGGCCCAGGACCTACATATAAAATAGTTTAAATAGTTAAATAGTTATTGAAAGGCCTATTGGCATATTACAAGCTTTCTCAGAGAGGACGTCTACACGTCCACCTCCCAATATTTTAATTTTCAATAAAATAAATGTCTTCATTTTCTTGACTTGAAAATAGGCTTACTTGTTTTGTGACATTTTTTATTTATCTAAATACATACATAAATAAATAAGAAATAAATACATGCATTTGCTCAATTGTCCAGTTATTACATTGAATTAATGCTTCTTTAAATTTTTTAAAAATATTAAATTAGTTGATAAACCTGTCAACCAAAACACATAACAATATAATATGTGATTAGTAACAGCTAAAAGTGTCATCCATGTCAGGCTACAGCCAGTTATCTTGATAATTTGACATATTTCAAGTTGGGTTGAATGTGTTGAATGAGTTGAGTGGTCTGTTGTAGCCTATTATCTGTGAACAAGAAAACTACTACGGTTTCTGCTCCATTAACTAACCACTTGAGATGTCATAGTTCACACCATAATTACATCTTCAGGCCTATACAGTACATAACCTTATTATGTGAGAGGTTAACCATACAGACCTTAGTTTAGCCCAGTGGCCCAGTGGGTCTGCCATTGAGGTGCAAATAAAATGTCTTAACTTCCTCAATATTGCGGGGGATATGTGTAATTAACACTAAACAAAGATTGACAGCAGTTTGGTAATCCCTGGCCCACACGCTGCTTAAGGGGATTATTATTTTTTTTTTTAAACTCTAAAGAGGTAAAACCCTTAAAACTATTTAGCTTTTCCTAATTGCAGAAGGTGACATTATCCTCTGTTTGCCAAAGAGGCGATCATTGGTCCAGTAGGTAGTGGATCTAGTATGCTAAGAACTAGCAGTCACGACGTAGCTTGTCATTAACAACACAGGGCTTGGAACTTAAATCTATCTGTTAGTTACAATTAGGGGATGCATATTGGATCTAAAAAGGTCCTTGACAACCGTATGAGCAATTTGATAGCTGGATATGATGTAGAACAGGTTTTGCTGTTTTTATATGCTGTTATTATACCTTTGACATTGTTGTGCCTTTGGCTTTGACATTGCTATGCCGACTAGGTGAAAAATCTGTCGATGTGCCCTTGAGCAAGGCACTTAACCCTAATTGCTCCTGTAAGTCGCTCTGGATAAGAGCGTCTGCTAAATTACTAAAATGTTAAATGTTAAATCTAGCTAGCTCACACTAGTACAATATCCCACCTTTGAGGAGGTTCCAACTGCTCCAATGAGGAGTATGTGATGTGAGGGTTTCTAAAAGAAAATACCGGCTATATGATTTCATCGAGATAGGGGGAATGGAAGTCACATTTCCTCTACCTAACTCTAACCTTCTGTGGAAACTTGAATGCAACTTGTCTTGTCTAGTTTTCTAGCTAACTGAGTCCAATCCAAATCATTTGAGAGTCTGACATAAGCAGTTAACCTGATGAGGTGGGACAACCTCCTCGGCAACCTTCATCCTATTAACTGCTAATCTTTTACCAGAAGATTCCCAATCCAAGGCATTCTGAACATTGGACTCACGTGACACTCACAACATGGAGGAGGGTTTCTTCACCCGAACTAACCGACCCTAACAACAGTTGCTAAATAATCTCAAATTAATCGAAGACCCATTTCTTTATTCAGCCTCTTATGGTGTGTTAGTGTAATTCACATATTTAAAACCTAATCTGAGTATCTTTCCAATTCTGCCTGTTATATCACCCATTAGGAATATATGTATTTATAAGTAGAAGGCAACAACTATAAGAGAAATTATGTCAAATAGTCTGTCATTTTATACAAGTCAGTGGTTTTATTAGTCATTGGCTTCTGCATCAACATGTATAATTCTAACCGCACAACATAACTTTACATTTAATATATATATTTTAGAATAATCCAAAATCCTTAACATTAGTACTTCAGTGTGTCAGTCAATGTTAATGTACAGTTTGTTTAATTATGGAATGAAGACTATATATTTTATTTAAATGATGTATTGTGCAAAACTGCAAAGTATTTATCTCTTACAAGCTTGTTTTATGCTTGTTGTTTTAGATAAACATTGATAGAGGTGATGGTCAAAGATTTACAATTGTGTGTGTGTGGAGGAGGATATGCAACAGAATGTATTGCGCGATTGTCCACAATAGTGTCAGTTGCATAAAGTGTAAGAGAAGTGGCCATCATGAGTGACATAATTTCCTAATTAACCGGTGAAACATGGAGAATAACACAAACGGGGGGAAACAATCTACAACAGCATTCATTCACACACATACAAAAAATACGTAATTTTACGAGTTAAACAAACAGCAAATTAAGGGGAGACATCAAAACAGAAACCAATACACACAAGAGGTTGTTTGGGAAATGAGCTTCCATTTCAGCAAGACCTGCTGCCATTGGATGTCGCCGAGCAGATTTCCAAGCTTTGATCATTGATAGGGGGAGATAGAGGACTCTCTTAGACCTGGGTTCAAATAGTATCTGTTTTCTTTCAGCTGTGCTTGATTGAGCTTGCCTGGCGCAATTATGGAACCAATGGAATAGTCCCAAAAGTGCAAACCAACCCGGCCCGTCCATCTGGCACTCCCCAGACAGGCTCAATCAAAACACTCAAAGGAGACTTTAAAACAGGGGTACTCAAGTACTAGTTGAGAAGATCCGGTCACACACATTTCCTAGGTGGCAAAGGTCCAGATGGATATTGTCATTTATCGGCATAGTAACAAACCCCCACCTCACAACCTATTGGACCCCAAACTGTTCACACCCCTGTTGTTGGCGGAGAGAAAATGTTGCAGTTTTAAAGCTAATTTCCCGCAATTCTACACATTTTGCATGGGGCAGATAATTTTGTTGCTGTTTCAAATCTAATTTCCTGCTATTCTACACATTTTGCATGGGGCAGAGAATTTTGTTGCTGTTTCAAAGCTAATTTCCTGCAATTCTACACGTCTTATGTGTGTTTATATGATACCAGGGGTCGAAGCCCGATCGAGTTACATTTAAAAAATAATAAATAGATCCGGACCGCGGTCCAACAGTTGAGTATAGGGGCTTTAAAATAGCTCAAATACTTATTTTAAACCCAGGTCTGCTGGGTGGAGAGTGACTCTCATAGGATCGGTTTGTTTACAGTCGCTAAATCACTCCCTTGTTCCCTTACACCTCTATGTTAGCATGTCTAAGGGTCTGAATAAGTATAAGCAGTGTAGTGGTAAAGCTTCCGCCATATTTCTTCCACCTTCAGATCTGCAAACATTGAAAGGTTAGGGCCAAGGGATCGAATCGGGGTAGGGAACGAATTGGGACCGGCTGTTCATGAAGTGAAATCTTCCATTTTATTTTATTTACATGACAGAGCATTTCTCCTCTGCCTTGGCTTTCATCTCTGTCACGGTGGCCGAGGCCTTCTCCTTGAGCTGATCCATGTCCATGTTCTGGAGGTTCTGAATGCCACCCAAGATGGAGTCCTTGTCCTCCTCCTCCGTGGCATCCTCGTCCACCATCTTGAGCAGCTCTTCGGGTACGTCCACGTCGTCTCCAGCCATGGCCAGCATGTTGTCGTCCTGCTCGCTCTGGAGAGAGTAGAGGCCAATACAGACATTTTATAATTTTACAGCTTGTAATATTATTATTAGTCAGGACATCAGCTAGTAGGACAGACAGAGATCATGTTACCGTCCTGCTCGCTCTGTTAGAGAAACAATAGAGATGTTACATTAGCTAGCATTGTTAGTTATGGCTCGCTGCCCTGCTCCCACTAAAAGACCAATGCAGACGTTAGATTAGCTAGTGAGACATACAGACAGACAGCCTGAACCTACTACTCCTGTCTGTTGCTCGGTCTTTAAAAGGGAGAGACCAATACAGATTTAAACAACCTACTACACTCCTGTTTATGTAGAGGCCAACAAAGACATCAGATTAGCTAGTGAGACAGAGATATCTTCTACAGCTACACTCCTGTTTATGTAGAGGCCAACAAAGACATCAGATTAGCTAGTGAGACAGAAAGACACCATACTACAGCTAGACCAACACAGACAATCAATCAATAAATCAATCAATCAAGGAAATCAATCAAATAAATAAATCAAATTAATTCATAACTGATTTTTTTTTATGTCAGCAGTTGTCACAAAGTGCTTTGCAGTACATTGGATTAGCTACCGAGACAGACAGACAACCTCTATCCTCCTGTCTCACTCTGTAGAGACAGATGTTACATTAGCTACCGAGACAGACAGACAACCTCTATCCTCCTGTCTCGCTCTGTAGAGACAGATGTTAGATTAGCTAGAAAGACATGGAGAGACATCAAATGAAATCTAATTGTATGTCACATGCGCCGAATACAACAAGTGTAGACTTTACTGTGAAACGCTTACTTACAAACCTTTTCCCGACAATGCAGTTAAAAAGTAAGAAAATTTCCAAATAGATTGTAAAAAAATTGGAACACGATAAAATAACAGTAACGAGGCTATGTACAGGCTATATACAAGGAACACCGGTACCGAGTTAGTGTACTGGGCTACGAGGTAGTTGGGGTGATTGATTGAGGTAAATATGTACATGTAGGTTTGGTTAGGTGATTTATTGAAGCACTATGTACATATACTGTAGGTAGGGGTGAAAAGCAGAAAGTCCGGGTAGCCATTTGATTAACTGTTCAGCAGTCTTATGGCTTTGGGGTAGAAGCTGTTCAGGAGCCTTTTGGTCCCAGACATGGCGCTCCGGTACCGCTTGCCGTGTGGTAGCAGAGAGAACAGACTGTGGCTGGAGTCTTTGACAATTTTTTGGATGTTCCTCTGACACCGCCTGGTATCCTGCTACAACTACACACCTGTCTCTCCCGCAAGGCAGGGGATGAGTGTTGTTTTAACACCTCACTGGTGCACATGTCACTGGTAAAAACAAATGGTCACTTAGGGGTCCTTAGTTTGAACACACTTAATGCAATAAAGAAGAAGAAGAAGAAGAAGAAGAAGAAGAATTTATGATTTATCTTTGGAACCTCAAACCTACATTCTAGAATCTGTTGAAACGTACATTCTAGAACCTGTTGAAACCTACATTCTAGAACCTGTTGAAACCTACATTCTAGAACCTGTTGAAACCTACATTCTAGACCCTATTGGAACCTACATTCTAGACTCCAGGAAGGATGATCTGAAACCTGCGTTAGCCTTTCCGTTGGAAACCATGACGCCGGCCAGGTGTGAGGATTCTAAAGATGTCCGCCACAGTCTTACACAAGAGACTAATTCCATTACTTAAACATGCCAGATTTTGCAGTCACATATACAATCATGTTATTTCACCATTCATTGTGTTCATCAGTTGTGATGGCTGTCTTGTACAATGCCTTTAATCGATTTTAAAAGGACCTTTATGTGGGTTTGTCATGGTGAAACTATACTTGCTGGACTCAATAGTCATTGTATAGGTTGTATAAGTTTTTGACATAAACGTATTTTTAAACTAACATGAAAACAAAACAACTGAACCTATACCTATTGATGATATACGTATTAATATGTTGTCTATTGTTTTAAAGTGTCGTTCCACATATAGAAATGAACATAATTAACAAGAAGATTGAATATTGAACTGAATTACTTGTGAGAGACATTCTGCAAAAAGCAAACACAGAAGCCATTTACGTTCACCTCAGTCAGGATGATTTCTTTTCGATACATAAATAATATCAATATTTATTCTGCTCTTTGCTACTGTAACCACAGCTTTATAAATGGTAGAGGTAATATAGCTATACAAATAAAATTGTTTTAACATTGAACTATCACCTTTTCTTTCAGTAATGACGTATATAAAATCAGAATACAACTGTACCTTATTTCCGCTCGTCATAACACCTGATTAAAAATCACTTCCTTATCAAACAGCTTTCAATAGATCCCAATAGATCCAAACAGATTCAGTAGATTCTTCTACAGAATCTAACCTAGATGTGGTTCTTCTGTCTGTCAACGTCGGTCAACCAACACTGTCTTCACTCCACAAAGCCACATGAACACCTAGCTTGAACACCTAGATGGCCTCTGGCTCTGGCCTCGTTCTAAGCCCACAGCACAATATAGGATAACATGTGAAGTCTCCAGGTCTTTTATCGAACATCTTGCCTTAACCCTAATCTGATGGCAGTTAGCCACCTCCACCTCCCGCTGTATGGCCTAACGGAAACTGCCAAGGGATGAAAACAGCATCTAGCCTGTAAACATCAACCACTGCAGGTCAGGCTTAACCATTGAGGTGTTCACCAGGGTTGAGGTTAGAGTCCATTTCCATTCAGTCAATTTAGGAAGTACAATTGTAGTCTACATGACCTCATTGTTCCATCCAAAGGTCTCTGCATCTGTGGTCCTCTGTAGCTCAGCTGGTAGAGCACGGCGCTTGTAACGCCAGGGTAGTGGGTTCGATCCCCGGGACCACCCATACACAAAAAAAATGTATGCACGCATGACTGTAAATCGCTTTGGATAAAAGCGTCTGCTAAATGGCTTATTATTATTATTATTATTATTATTATTATTATTATTATAAAACTTGTTTGCTCTCTGAACATGTACTCTACAGTATGTAAACATGTAACATAAAACAGTGCAGAATTCAGGAAGTAAATTAAAATTGAAATCACCTACTCTAGAGAGTGACTAGTGACAGGGGGGGCTGAAGAGGTTGTAATTCGGGAGGAATGGCTTCTCACCTTTGGGAGCCTGTACTTGTCTCTTAGACACACCCGCAGAGTTGCCCTCTCAGCTTTCTTGTGTAAGAAGTCAGCATCTCTCTCCATCCTGAATAATAGAGAAAATAAATGATTGATGAATTGCTTGATTAATTAATTTATATATAGTGTGATCACATCATGGATAACTTTATATGCGTGCATGCATATACTGTATACTTGTTTCATTTGTATTCAAACACAATAATGGTCTGAGTATGATCTTGTTTCAACCAAAGGGACAGTCAATATACCAAACTAATGCAACACATGATACCATAAAGCTAAGAGGATTTTTTTATTTCACCTTTATTTAACCAGGTAAGCCAGTTGAGAACAAGTTCTCATTTACAACTGCGACCTGGCCAAGATAAAGCAAAGCAGTGCGATAAAAACAACAACAACACAGAGTTACATATGGAATAAACAAAAACGTACAGTCAATAACACAATAGAAAATATATATACAGTGTTTGCAAATGTAGTAAGTTAATGCAGGGCTTTATGGAGTTTGACCCTAACAATGTGCTACATGTCCCGTTCTGTCATGGGTAAACCATCAGATGGGTTTAGGTAAAGAGGTTCAGACTACATATTCTCACTGTTCAGTCACATGATGCTTCCGGAATTTGAAAAGAGAACATGACGTATGGCTGGGCAGACTACTATGATAAATATTTGTATGGTTGTCTGGCTACTATGATAAATATTTGTATGGTTGTCTGGCTACTATAATAAATATTTGTATGGTTGTCTGGCTACTATAATAAATATTTGTATGGTTGTCTGGCTACTATAATACATATTTGTATGGTTGTCTGGCTACTACAATACATATTTGTATGGTTGTCTGGCTACTATGATAAATATTTGTATGGTTGTCTGGCTACTATAATAAATATTTGTATGGTTGTCTGGCTACTATAATAAATATTTGTATGGTTGTCTGGCTACTATGATAAATATTTGTATGGTTGTCTGGCTACTATAATACATATTTGTATGGTTGTCTGGCTACTATGATAAATATTTGTATGGTTGTCTGGCTACTATAATAAATATTTGTATGGTTGTCTGGCTACTATAATACATATTTGTATGGTTGTCTGGCTACTATAATAAATATGTGTATGGTTGTCTGGCTACTATAATAAATATTTGTATGGTTGTCTGGCTACTATAATACATATTTGTATGGTTGTGCTATATATGGTTGTATCACTTAAAGTGCTGCTTGCTTTCCTCCTGTTTAGAAAAGCAAAAGCTGCAAACTCTATGGCTCCAATGATAATAATTGATTCCAATGTTTCAACTGCTTTCCTCCGGTGTCATTATTCTGGCTTTACACAACCCACACCATGCCAATAGGCCAATGGGCCAATCAGATTATACAATGCATGGTCAACTCATTAGTGTATTGACTTTCGGATAATCATCATGAGAATCCTTGGTTGCGTTCCAAATGCCACCCTGTTCTCTATATAATGCACTAGCCTTGCGGTTAGAGCGTTGGGGCCCATATCCAAAAGGATGCTGGTTTGAATACCTGAGCAGACAAGGTGACCCCTGGCTGACCCTGGAAAACTACCCGTTTCACTGCACTTATCTGGTGTATGTGACAATACAACATATTATTACTTTTGACCAGAGTCATCTGGGACATGAACCCTTCTCTTGGCCCTTTTGTGCCAACCTCATTGGTCGCTGTGGAGAGAGAACTGTTTCCCCTAGCCAATTAAACGTGAGGATTATTAGTTGGCCAGATTGAGGGCTAGGACAAGGTTGAAGATTAGGACAAATCACCCAACACAGCCACTGAGTGTACAAAACATTACCATGACGTAGACTGACCAGGTGAAAGCTATGATCCCTTATTGATGTCACCTGTTAAATCCACTTCAAATCAGTGTAGATGAAGGGGAGGAGACAGGTTAAAGAAGGATTTCTTGAGACAATTGAGACATGGATTGTGTATGTGTGCCATTCAGAGGGTGAATGGGCAAGACAAAAGATTTAAGTGCCTTTGAATGGGGTATGGTAGTAGGTGCCAGGCGCACCAGTTTGAGTGTGTCAAGAACTGCAATGCTGCTGGGGCTTTCACGCTCAACAGTTTCCCCTGTGTATCAAGAATGGCCCACCACCCAAAGGACATCCAGCCAACTTGATACAACAGTGGGAAGCATTGGAGTCAACATGGGCCAGCATCCCTGTGGAACGCTTTCGACACCTTGTAGAGTCCACGCCCCGACGAACTGAGGCTGTTCTATGGGGAAAAAGGGGTGCAACTCAATATTAGCAAGGTGTTCCTAATGTTTTGTACACTCAGTGTATAACTCTAACTCCTGCTCTGCTCTGCTCCGAGACACCCAACACAAAATTAGGAATACAAGACTTTATAAGGTGGTCATACATGCTCTTGACAAGTCTTACAATGCATTATAACTGCAGGCTTTAAATAAAGTGCGCTAACATTTAGCATCTGATGTAATGTAAATGTGTGGGCATTTTCCACCAGATGACAACAGAATTGTTCGCTAAATCATGGGAGGAAGAGATAATCTGGTTACATAATCTGGTTTGGCTGAAGCGTCCATCCGAAGATTATATTGCTGTAAAACATCAACACTGACGGAAAATTTCAGTATTAGGCTAAGGCTATGCTATATTTTGTTGCAATAAAGAAATTACATCTTTACACACAAATAATGTAACCTTTGTGGACTCATTTGTTGATTGCTTACATTCCTATTTTTATTTTAAATTGTATTTATTTTATTGAATACTAAACATACAATCTACCTGCAGTGAAGCCGCTCAACATTTACATCACATTCAGTCATCTAAAAGACTTCCAATCCAGAGCGACCCACAGGAGCAACCAGGGTCAAGTGCCCAGCCCAAGGGCACGTCAACAGATCTCCCACCAAGTCAAAACGGGGACCCGAACCAGCGACTTATCGGCCACCGGCCCAAGCTCCTGACCACCAGGCCACCAACCATCCAAGATCCCCCCACAGTTCCCCGAGAGCTGCCCCTCAACCATCCGAGAACCTCTCCCTCCATTGTCTCCAGTTCCACATCCCAACCCTCAGTTTCCCTCAGCCCATCCCACCTATCTCCGCTGGCCACCCTCTTCGTATTTCTATGCGCCATACAGTATATCATTCAACTATGCTGTTATGTTTAACATGCAATTTGAATCGATCTAATTGAATAGAATCCACAGATTGTGAGTTAATGTTTGAACAGTGACTGAACATGCCCTACTGGGCAGCAGCCACATCATTTTACATAACAAAACAAAATGGCCGCCATGGCAGTGAAACGACAGTAAAGAGCTCTTCCTCCTGTTTGACATTTAGTCCCGGTCTTTAATTGTGGATATGGACCAATAAACTGGACAGAGTGTTGAAATTATTTGAGATAGACATAGCAGTAAGATTACTTTTGATCTATGATTTTTCACTTCTCCATCAAAGCTCCTCCTACACCGTCGCAGTTAAATCATCATGGGTCAAATTCAGCAGCCATTTTAAATTCCTCCTGGGGTCTTAATAGTTCAGGTACTAAATGAGATAGTAGTAGCTACTGAACATCTATTCACTTTTCAAAACGTAAGACTATTTTACAGATTATTTGACTTTATTTTAGCACTGATCCTTTTGAGTGTTATTCAAATTCAATGTCGGTAAGCCAGTCTGGCTTAAAAAACAACATTGTTGATATCACAGCAGAGGATCAATGATCAGAGATTAATTGTGTAATGGTGGTCGTGGTTGGTTGGTAGGTAGGGGTGAAATTTGGTACCCAAGCAACAAGTCTGTCTTTTTACAGAAATAAAAATATGCTGAAAATTCTAGTTTGAGTTATTCTGACCTTGAGTGACAAAACCATTAAGAAAATAAATAGTGCAAAAATGAACATAAATTATAAACTGTAACAATGGGAATAAATGTTGATAAATGAAATAGTTATGAATTCAACAACAATATTTAAAATTAACAAATAATTTCCTGCAGAATTCCTGCATGGTGCTTGTCAAGGTCAGCTAGGATAGTGGTGGTGGTTACATTCTGTAGGGTTAGCCAGCCATGTTCCTCTCATAGCCATTCATATCCAACAACACCAAAACAAAATGGAGGTAACTTGGCAGTGAGGGCAGGTTACTTACTTCTCCTCCACCAACTGTTTTTGGTACTCCTCATACTCCTCGCGTGTCATCCCTGCTGCTTTGGCCGGGTCTGCAGGGGCCGCCTCCGTTTCCTCCTCTCCTCCACCCATAGGATTCAAACCAGCCAGCGGGTTAGGCATCATGGTCTTGATTAGGAACATCTTGCTCCGTAGAGTTCTGCTGTACTAGGATATATAGATATTATATTGTTGTAAATAAGACTAGTTGCTTCCCTGGCTTCTACCGTTGGGTTGGGATTGCTAGTGGTTGTGTTAAGTCCAATGGGATCCTGTATATCCTGTCTAGCTAACCTGTCCTGCTGCCTGGATGTGTAGTGAAGGACACACTGACGGCTAGGGAACAGACACCAACAACAACAAAAATACGGTCAGCCGTAATCTGGATTAAACCTCGCTACAGCCCCATGATGCTAAGAGGCAGATGGCCTGGTTGTCCGCCTCTATTTTGAACACACAACTTTAAGGAATCATATTGATAATTATTTAATACTAATTAACACGTTCAGTCAATGGCAGTACTGGTGTACAGCACCATGCAAAGGTCACAGTCAAATTTGGGATTTCAAGATCCCAAGACATTCTTGTTCTCCTGTTGGTCGTTCGGTGCTGTCGCCACGTCACATATGTTGCTTCCACCCGCCCACTGCTAGTTAATCACATTACTGAAGAAGGTTTGGCTCCTCCCATGTGACGTATCTACCAGAGATTTCCATGTATATCCTGGATGAGCTGAGGGCTGGAGGGGGTGGTGGGGGTGGGGTGGGGGGTGGGGGAATTACACCATTGCAATCACCAATGACTTTTGAATGAACATGACTTCATAAAGAACAAACGTTATATGCAAACATAAGAAACCTTTCTAAAACAGCAGGAAGAATAACACAACGTACATTTGTGTACAGTGTGTGCAGAATGCGGGTTTGTATACTGTCATATTCTTATCATCAAACGCTGATCTTTATAATTGGTATGAAATTACATAGAGACAAGCTGAATTGTACAACCTTAGCATTTGCCTTTTTCTATAGCTACACTGTTGTGTTTGCGGTTAGCTGTACAGTGCTGTGCTGTGCTGTGCTGTGCTGCGCTGTGCTGTGCTGTGCTGTGCTGTGCTGTGCTGTGCTGTGCTGTGCTGTGCTGTGCTGTGCTGTGCTGTGCTGTATTGTGCTGTGCTGTGCTGTGCTGTGCTGTGCTGTGCTGTGCTGTACTGTACTGTATTGTGCTGTGCTGTGCTGTGCTGTGCTGTACTGTATTGTGCTGTGCTGTGCTGTGCTGTGCTGTGCTGTACTGTGCTGTACTGTATTGTGCTGTACTGTGCTGTAGAGTGCTGTGCTGTGCTGTGCTGTGCTGTGCTGTATTGTGCTGTACTGTATGGTGCTGTGCTGTGCTGTGCTGTGCTGTGCTGTGCTGTACTGTGCTGTACTGTATTGTGCTGTGCTGTGCTGTGCTGTACTGTATTGTGCTGTGCTGTGCTGTGCTGTGCTGTGCTGTACTGTACTGTACTGTATTGTGCTGTACTGTGCTGTGCTGTGCTGTGCTGTGCTGTGCTGTGCTGTGCTGTACTGTGCTGTGCTGTGCTGTGCTGTGCTGTGCTGTGCTGTATTGTGCTGTGCTGTGCTGTGCTGTGCTGTGCTGTACTGTGCTGTGCTGTGCTGTGCTCTATTGTGCTGTACTGTATTGTGCTGTGCTGTACTGTGCTGTACTGTATTGTGCTGTGCTGTGCTGTGCTGTATTGTGCTGTACTGTATTGTGCTGTGCTGTGCTGTGCTGTATTGTGCTGTACTGTATTGTGCTGTGCTGTACTGTGCTGTACTGTGCTGTGCTGTGCTGTATTGTGCTGTGCTGTGCTGTGCTGTACTGTACTGTATTGTGCTGTGCTGTGCTGTACTGTGCTGTACTGTATTGTGCTGTGCTGTGCTGTGCTGTGCTGTGCTGTGCTGTACAGTGCTGTGCTGTGCTGTGCTGTGCTGTATTGTGCTGTACTGTGCTGTACTGTATTGTGCTGTGCTGTGCTGTGCTGTACTGTGGCGGGGAGGCAGGGATGCGGCAAAGGAGGTGTTTCCTGGGTGTGAAAGAAGAGTCATCATCTCTTATTTCTGACGAGTGACACGGCAACAATACAGTCTGACAATAGAGGAGAGAGAGAGAGGGGGACATTGTTACAACACTGTATATATACATAATATGACATTTGAAATGTCTTTATTCTTTTGGAACTTCTGAGTGTAATGTTTACTGTTAATATTTATTGTTTATTTCACTTTAGTTTACTATCTACTTCACTTGCTTTGGCAATGTTAACATACATTTCCCATGCCAATAAAGCCCTTAAATTGACATTGAAATTGAATTGAGAGAGAGGGGGGGTTGAGAAAGAGAGTGAGAGAGAGAGAAAGGGGGTTGAGAAAGAGAGTGAGAGAGAGGGGGGGGTTGAGAAAGAGAGTGAGAGAGAGAGAGGGGGGTTGAGAAAGAGAGTGAGAGAGAGAGGGGGTTGAGAAAGAGAGGAGCGAGAGAAGGGGGGTTGAGAACGAGAGGAGAGAGAGAGGGGGGTTGAGAACGAGAGGAGAGAGAGAGATATCGCCCTCAACCGCAGACCCAACACCTCACACAGAAGTAACAGATCAACAGACAGTCTCCCAGACGACCCCCCCGGACCTACACATAGAGGACCCCCGCCGAGAGGACCTACATCCAGACCACAGCACCACCAGCCACATCCACACCCCCACCAATGAACACCCCCAAGTCAACCATGCCCACAGAAACCTATTCAAACAAAAACATAGAGACCCAGAAAACCTGAGCCTATGCCTTCACTATTGTGAATCACTAAAACGATACAGAAATACACTACGGAAAAAGAAGGAACAGCATGTCAGAAATCAGCTCAATGTAACAGAAGAATCCATAGACTCTAACCACTTTTGGGAAAATTGGAAAACACTAAACAAACAACAACACAAAGAGCTATCTATCCAAAACGGAGATGTATGGGTAAACCACTTCTCCAATCTTTTTGGCCTATAACAATGAACAAACAGCAAAAACATATACATGATCAAATGCAAATCTTAGAATCAACTATTAAAGACTACCAGAACCCACTGGATTTTCCAATTACATTGAATGAACTACAGGACAAAATACAAACCCTCCAACCCAAAAAGGCCTGTGGTGTTGATGGTATCCTCAATGAAATGATAAAATATACAGACCACAAATTCCGATTGTTTATACTTAAACTCTTTAACATCATCCTTAGCTCTGGCATCTTCCCCAATATTTGGAACCAAGAACTGATCACCCCAATCCACAAAAGTGGAGACAAATTTGACCCCAATAACTACCGTGGGATATGCGTCAACAGCAACCTAGTTCATTTCCTCAGTGTAAACAATGTACTGAGCAAATGTCAAATTGGCTTTTAACCAAATGACCATACAACAGACCACGTATTCACCCTGCACACCCTAATTGACAAACAAACAAACCAAAACAAAGGCAAAGTCTTCTCATGCTTTGTTGATTTCAAATAAGCTTTTGACTCAATTTGGCATGAGGGTCTGCTATACAAATTGATGGAAAGTGGGGTTGGGGGAAAAACATCCGACATTATAAAATCCATGTACACAAACAACAAGTGTGCGGTTAAAATTGGCAAAAAAACACACACATTTCTTTCCACAGCGCTGTGGGGTGAGACAGGGACGCAGTTTAAGCCCCACCCTCTTCAACATATATATCAACGAATTGGGGCGAGGGCACTAGAACAGTCTCCAGCACCCGGCCTCACCCTACTAGAATCTGAAGTCAAATGTCTACTGTTTGCTGATGATCTGGTGCTTCTGTCACCAACCAAGGAGGGCCTACAGCAGCACCTAGATCTTCTGCACAGATTCTGTCAGACCTGGGCCCTGACAGTAAATCTCAGTAAGACAAAAATAATGGTGTTCCAAAAAAGGTCCAGTTGCCAGGACCACAAATACAAATTCCATCTAGACACCGTTGCCCTAGAGCACACAAAACCTACACATACCTCGGCCTAAACATCAGCGCCACATCTAACTTCCACAAAGCTGTGAACGATCTGAGAGACAAGGCAAGAAGGGCCTTCTATGCCATCAAAAGGAACATAAAATTCGACATACCAATTAGGATATGACCAAAAATACTTGAATCAGTTATAGAACCCATTGCCCTTTATGGTTGTGAGGTCTGGGGTTCGCTCACCAACCAAGAATTCACAAAATGGGACAAACACCAAATTGAGACTCTGCATGCAGAATTCTGCAAAAATATCCTCTGTGTACAACGAAAAACACAAAATAATACATGCAGAGCAGAATTAGGCTGATTCCCTCTAATGATCAAAATCCAGAAAAGAGCCGTTAAATTCTATAACCACTTAAAAGGAAGCGATTCCCAAACCTTCCATAACAAAGCCATCACCTACAGAGAGATGAACTTGGAGAAGAGTCCCCTAAGTAAGCTGGTCCTGGGGCTCTGTTCACAAACACAAACAGACCCCACAGAGCCCCAGGACAGCAACAACAACACAATTAGACCCAACCAAATCATGAGAAAACAAAAAGAGAATTACACGACACATTGGAAAGAATTAACAAAAAAACAGAGCAAACTAGAATGCTATTTGGCCCTAAACAGAGAGTACACAGTGGCAGAATACCTGGCCACTGTGACTGACCCAAACTTAAGGAAAGCTTTGACTATGTACAGACTCATTGAGCATAGCCTTGCTATTGAGAAAGGCCGCCGTAGGCAGACCTGGCTCTCAAGAGAAGACAGGCTATGTGCACACTGCCCACAAAATGAGGTGGAAACTGAGCTGCACTTCCTAACTTCCTGCCAAATGTATGACCATATTAGAGACACATATTTCCCTCAGATTACAGAGATCCACAAAGAATTTTGATAAACTCCCTTATCTACTGGTGCCATCACAGCAGCAAGATTTGTGACCTGTTGCCACAAGAAAAGGGCAACCACTGAAGAACAAACACCATTGTAAATACAACCCATATTTATGTTTATTTATTTTCCCATTTGTACTTTAACTATTTGCACATTGTTACAGCACTGTATATATACATAATTTTTATTATTTATTTCACATTTGTTTACTATCTACTTCACTTGCGTAGGCAATGTTATCATACGTTTCCCATGCCAATAAAGCCTTAAATTGAATTGAGAGAGAGAGAGGGGGAGTGAGAAAGAGAGGAGGGGGTGAGAAAGAGAGAGAGAGAGAGGAGAGGGGGTTGAGAAATAGAGGAGAGAGAGGGGGTTGAGAAAGAGAGGAGAGAGAGAGCAAGAAAGAGAGAGGGGGGTTGAGAAATAGAGGAGAGAGAGAGACAGAGGGGGTTGAGAAAGAGAGGAGAGAGAGAGGGGGGGTTGAGAAAGAGGAGAGAGCGAGAGAGGGAGAGAGGGGGGATGAGAAAGAGAGGAGAGAGAGAGCAAGAAAGAGAGAGGGGGGTTGAGAAATAGAGAAGAGAGAGAGACAGAGGGGGGTTGAGAAAGAGAGGAGAGAAAGAGAGGGGGTTGAGAAAGAGAGGGGATAGAGAGGGGGGAGTTGAGAAAGAGAGAGAGAGAGAGCGGGGGGGTTGAGAAAGAGAGGAGAGAGAGTGGGGGGTTGAGAGAGAGAGAGAGAGAGAGGCAAGAAAGAGAGAGGGGGTTGAGAAATAGAGGAGAGAGAGAGAGACAGAGGGGGTTGAGAAATAGAGGAGAGAGAGAGGGGGGTTGAGAAAGAGAGGAGAGAGAGAGAGGAGAGAGGGGTTGAGAAAGAGAGGAGAGAGAGAGATGGGGTTGAGAAAGAGAGGAGGAAGAGAGAGTGGGGGGTTGAGAGAGAGAGAGAGAGAGAGAGGATAAGAAAGATAGGAGAGAGAGAAAGAAAGGAGTGAGAGAGAGAGAGAGCGAGAGAGAGAGAGGGGGGGGGGCGTTGAGAATGAGAGGAGAGAGAGAGGGGTTGAGAAAGAGAGAGGAGGGTTGAGAAAGAGAGGAGAGAGAGATAGGGAGGTTGAGAAAGAGAGGAGAGGGAGAGAGAGGCGGTTGAGAAAGAGAGGAGAGAGAGAGAGAGAGGATAAGAAAGATAGGAGAGAGAGAAAGAAAGAGGAGTGAGTGAGTGAGAGAGAGAGAGAGAGAGAGAGAGAGAGAGAGAGGGCGTTGAGAATGAGAGGAGAGAGAGAGGGGGGTTGAGAAAGAGAGAGGGGGGGTTGAGAAAGAGAGGAGAGAGAGAGCAATAAAGAGAGAGGGGGGTTGAGAAATAGAGGAGAGAGAGACAGAGGGGGTTGAGAAAGAGAGGAGAGAGAGAGAGAGGGGGTGAGAAAGAGAGGAGAGAGAGAGACAGAGGGGAGTTGAGAAAGAGAGGAGAGGGAGAGAGGGTGGGTTGGGAAAGAGAGGAGAGAGAGAGTGGGGGGTGAGAGAGAGAGAGAGAGAAAGACAGCGATAGAGGGGATAAGAAAAATAGGAGAGAGAGAAAGAAAGAAAGAGAGAGGGGGTTGAGAAAGAGAGGAGTGAGAGAGAGAGAGAGAGAGAGAGAGAGAGGGGGTTGAGAAAGAGAGAGGGGGTTGAGAAAGAGAGGAGGGAGAGAGAGGGTTGAGAAAGAGGAGAGAGAGAGAGCAAGAAAGAGAGAGGGGGTTGAGAAATAGAGAAGAGAGAGAGAGACAGAGGGGGGTTGAGAAAGAGAGGAGAGAGAGAGAGAGGGGGGTTGAGAAAAAGAGGAAAGAGAGAGAGAGAGAGGGGGTTGAGAAATAGAGGAGAGAGAGAGAGAGAGAGGGGGAGAGAGAGGGGGGATGAGAAAGAGAGGAGAGAGAGAGAGAGAGCAAGAAAGAGAGAGGGGGTTGAGAAATAGAGAAGAGAGAGAGGGGGGTTGAGAAAGAGGAGAGAGAGAGAGAGAAAGGGTGAGAAAGAGAGGAGAGAGAGAGAGAGGGGTTGAGAAAGAGAGGAGAGAGAGGGTGAGAAAGAGAGGAGAGAGAGAGAGAGAGAGCGGGGTTGAGAAAGAGAGGAGAGAGAGGGGGATTGAGAAAGAGAGGAGAGAGAGAGAGCGAGAGAGAAAGGGTGAGAAAGAGAGGAGAGAGAGAGAGAGAGTGGGGTTGAGAAAGAGAGGAGAGAGAGAGAGCGGGGTTAAGAAAGAGAGAGAGAGAGAGCGACCAAGAGAGAGGGGAGAGAGAGGAAACGGATTCAAAGTGCAGCAAAAGTGCAGCACATCTAACCAGCACAATCTAACCGAATGGCAGAACGTTCAGTGCATTCTGAAAGTATTCAGACCCCTTCACTTTTTCCACATTTTGTTACGTTACAGCCTTATTCTAAAATGGATTAAATAAATAAAAATCCTCAATCTACCCACAACACCCCATAATGACAAAGTGTAAACAATTTTTGCAAATGTATTAAAAATAAAACACTGAAATCTCTTATTTACATAGGTATTCAGACCCTTTACTATGAGACTCGAAATTGAGCTCAGGTGTATCCTGTTTCCATTGATCATCCTTGAGATGTTTCTACAACTTGATTGGAGTCCACCTGTGGTAAATTCAGTTGATTGGACATGATCTGGAAAGGCACACACCTGTCTATATAAGGTCCAACAGTTGACAGTGCATGTCAGAGCAAAAACCAAGCCATGAGGTCGAAGGAATTGTCCGAAAAGCTCTGAGAAAGGATTGTGTCGAGGCACAGATCTGGGGAAGGGTACTAAAACATTTCTGCAGCATTGAAGTCCCCCAAGAACAGAGTGGCCTCCATCATTCTTAAATGGAAGAAGTTTGGAGCCACCAAGACTCTTCCTAGAGCTGGCCGCCCGGCCAAACTGAGTAATCAGGGGAAAAGGGCCTTGGTCAGGGAGGTGACCAAGAACCCGATGGTCACTTTGACAGAGCTCCAGAGTTCCTCTGTGGAGATGGGAGAACCTTCCAGAAGGACAACCATCTCTGCAGCACTCCACCAATCAGGCCTTTATGGTAGAGTGGCCAGACGGAAGCCACTCCTCAGTAAAAAGGCACATGACAGCCCGCTTGGAGTTTGCCAAAAGGCACCTAAAGGACCATGAGAAACAAGATTCTCTGGTCTGATGAAACTAAGATTGAACTCTTTGGCCTGAATGCCAAGCGTCACGTCTGGAGGAAACCTGGCACCATCCCTATGGTGAAGCACTGTGGTGGCAGCATCATGCTGTGGAGATGTTTTTCAGCGGCAGGGACTGGGAAACTAGTCTTGATCGAGGGAAAGATGAACGGAGCAAAGTACATTAAGATCCTTGATGAAAACCTGCTCCTCAGACTGGGGAGAAGGTTCACCTTCCAACAGCACAACAACCCTAAGCACACAGCCAAGACAACGCAGGAGTGGCTTTGGGAAAAGTCTCTGAATGTCCTTGAGTAGCCCAGCCAGAGCCCGGACTTGAACACGATTGAACATCTCTGGAGAGACCTGAAAATAGCTGTGCAGTGAAGCTCCCCATTCAACCTGACAGAGCTTGAGATTATCTGCAGAGGAGAATGGGAAAAACTCCTCAAATACAGGTGTGCCAAACTTGTAGTGTCATTCCCAAGAAGACTTGAGGTTGTTATCGCTGCCAAAGGTGCTTCGAATAAAAGTACTAAGTAAAGGGTCTGAATACTTATGTAAATGTGATCTTTCAGTTTTGTTTCTGTTATACATTTGCAAAAAAAATCTAAAAACCTGTTTTTATTTTGTCATTATGAGGGGTGAAAAAACAATTTAATCAATTTTAGAATAAGGCTGTAACGTAACAAAATGTGGAAAAGGTCAAGGGGTCAGAATACTTTCCGAATGCACTGTATGTAGATGTAGATTGTTATTGATTATTGCATTGTTGGGTTTTGTTCGCAAGAAAGGCATTTCACTGTACTTGTGCATGTGACATTAAAACTTGCTTCCATTCAGCCACAAGAGCATTAGTGAGGTCGGGCACTGATGTTGGACGATTAGGCCTGGCTCGCATTCGGCGTTCCAATTCATCCCTAAGGTGTTCGATGGGGTTGAGGTCAGGGCTCTGTGCAGGCCAGTCAAGTTCTTCCACACCGATCTCGACAAACCATTTCTGTATGGACCTCGCTTTGTGCATGGGGGCATTGTTATGCTGAAACAGGAAAGGGCCTTCCCCAAACTGTGGCCACAAAATTGGCAACACAGAATCGTCTAGAATGTCATTGTATTCTGTAGCATTAAGATTTCCCTTCACTGGAACTAAGGGGCCTAGCCCGAACCATGAAAAACAGACCCAGACCATTATTCCTTCTCCACCAAACGTTACAGTTGGCGCTATGCATTGGGGCAGGTAGCATTCTCCTGGCATCCGCCAAACCCAGATTTGTCTGTCGGACTGCCAGATAGTGAAGCGTGATTCCACTGCTCCAGAGTCCAATGGCAGCGAGCGTTACACCACTCCAGCTGACGCTTGGCATTGCGCATGGTGATCTTAGGCTTGTGTGCGGCTGCTCGGCCATGGAAACTCATTTCATGAAGCTCCCGACGAACAGTTATTGTGCTGACGTTGCTTCCAGAGGCAGTTTGGAACTCGGTGGTGAGTGTTGCAACCGAGGACAGACGATTTTTACGCGGTACACGCTTCAGCACTTGGCGGTCCCGTTCTGTGAGCTTGTGTGGCCTACCAATCTGCGGCTGAGTCGTTGTTGCTCCTAGACGTTTACACTTCACAATAACAGCACTTACAGTTGACCGGGGCAGTTCTAGAAGGGCAGATATTTGACAAAATGACTTGTTGGAAAGGTGGCATCCTATGATGGTGCCACGTTGAAAGTCACGGAGCTCTTCAGTAAGGCCATTCTACTGCCAATGTTTGTCTATGGAGATTGCATGGCTGTGTGCTCGATTTTATACACCTGTCAGCAACGGGTGTCTGAAATAGCCAAATCCACTAATTTGAAGGGGTGTCCACATACTTTTGTATATATAGTGTATCTCTACAAGACATGACATCATATCCCAATGTTCCATTGTCAGTACTCATGCTAACTGTATGGCATGCCTAGATTAATATATTAATTTGATCAAATATGAAATAACATTTTATTTAGGACACAGTGCCATTAATTTGTTGAAATATGCCTACTGCTGCACTCATGGGTTTCCATTTGTTGCTGTTGGTATGACTGGTATGCAAAATTGTGTTCGCCTACCTATCTGTGTGGAGAGACCCATATGCAATCATTGACATAAAAGGGTCAGTTATTTCCATTCTACACTGAACAAAAATATAAACACAACATACAACAATTTCAAAGATTTTACTAAGTTACAGTTCACATAAGGAAATCATTAAATTGAAATAAATTCAGTAGGCCCTAATCTATGGATTTCACATGACTGGGAATATAGATATGCATCTGTTGGTCACAGATACCTTTAAAATAAAAGGTAGGAGCATGGGTCAGAAAACCAGTCAGTATCTGGTGTGACCACCATTTGCCTCATGCAGCGTGACACATCTCCTTCGCATAGAGTTGATCAGGCTGTTGATTGTGGCCTGTGGAATGTTGTCCCACTCCTCTTCAATGGCTGTGCGAAGTTGCTGGATATTGGCGGGAACTGGAACACGCCGTCGTACACGTCGATCCAGAACATCCCAAACATGCTCAATGGATGACATGTCTGGTGTGTATGCAGGCCATGGAAGAACTGGGACATTTTCAGCTTCCAGGAATTGTGTACAGATCCTTCCGACAAGGGGCCTTGCATTACATGCTGAAACATGAGGTGATGGCGGTGGATGAATGGCATGACAATGGGCCTTAGGATCTCGTCACTGTATCTCTGTGAATTCAAATTGCCATTGATAAAATGCAATTGTGTTCGTTGTCTATAGCTTATGACTGCCCATACCATAACCCCACCACCGCCATGGGGCACTCTGTTCACAATGTTGACATCAGCAAACCGCTCGCCCACACGACGCCATCTGCCCCGTACAGTTGAAACCCGGGATTCATCCATGAAGAGTACACTTCTCCAGCGTGCCAGTAGCCATCGAAGGTGAGCCTTTGCCCACTGAAGTCAGTTATGATGCCGAACTGTATATGCATACATTTAAAAAAGTTATTAAAGTATTAATTACCAAAATTATGAAGATTCCGGTAACTTTGTTAAATTACTGGTAGCATTGCAACCCTACCTATACCTCACCACTGGCACAGAGTTGTTCTCTCTCACATAAGACCCAGCATAATGTCCTCTGTTCTTTCAGAGACACCAGCCTACTGTAGAGACACCAGCCTACCCTGCCAGAGACCCCAGCCTACCCTGCCAGAGACCCCAGCCTACCCTGCCAGAGACACCAGCCTAACCTGCCAGAGACACCAGCCTAACCTGCCAGAGACAGCAGCCTACCCTGCCAGAGACAGCAGCCTACCCTGCCAGAGACAGCAGCCTACCCTGCCAGAGACGCGCCTACTGCCAGAGACAGCAGCCTACCCTGCCAGAGACAGCAGCCTACCCTGCCAGAGACAGCAGCCTACCCTGCCAGAGACAGCAGCCTACCCTGCCAGAGACAGCAGCCTACCCTGCCTCCCTTAGACCAAACCTTGACCAGACTAAGCACTAATCCATGCATTAAGCTAATGTCTCTAAAAGGGATCCTGATCAAAAGTGCCAGGACGATAGTCTATCTTGCCAACTACTTTGATGAGTTACAAGGAGTTGGCAAGACAGCACAAACAGATCTGGGACCAGGCTATGGAGGTCAAATGTAACAACAATTAGGCTACTTTTTTAATACCTGAAAACCAAAATGTAAACAATGGGATGGCATACAGTAACAAAGACCAAAACAAATCTGCAAAATGTTGGTTTGTTTTTGGTTTATGTAAATTGCTTGAGAAGAAAAAAATAAAATGCCAGATTTTGTTTCAAGAAGACACACACTAGACATCCACTCTGGGTTTTCTTCAACACAGTTCAGAATTCATACAAAATTGCACATTTATTAAATCCACAGTTTTCCCAAGCTATGTGAATGGGTAGACAGTGTTTGTTTTGTTTTCTGGGAGTGGGAACTTATCAAAAAACTAGTCGAAAGATCAAAATGTCACCCAACGACTTGTCAAAATACTGTATAGAATATATTACATCATAATTTGAATCTTTTAACAAAATGTCCCACACAAGCATTCATTCACATACCCTGTACATAATATCAGATCAAATTAAAACAAAGAAATTAAAAAAGAAACTTCTCAAACAAAATCAAATTTTTAAGTACAATAATTTACAATTTTGAAAAACAAAATAAACCAAAATAACCAGCAAAATGAACAGTTCCTCATTTAAATATTGTCATGATATCGATGACAGCGTTTCATCAAAAGAATTTCTTTGCTGCTGCTTCTTGTTGACTTCTGTAGAGGGAGATGAAATAATATGAGAGAAAGGAGAGAGAGAGGAGAGAGAGAGAGAGAGAGAGGAGAGAGAGGAGAGAGAGGAGAGAGAGGAGAGAGAGGAGAGAGGGGAGAGAGGGGAGAGGGGAGAGAGAGAGGAGAGAGAGGAGTGAGGAGAGAGGAGAGAAAGGAGAGAGAGAGAGGAGTGAGAGGAGAGAGAGGAGAGGAGAGAAAGGAGAGTTATGAACGAAACAACACTTGATTTTTTAAATGTATGTTTAAGTGTTATACTATTTTGATATTGGAGACTGCACTGTATGGCTTGCAAATTAAGCATTTCACTGTACTTGTGCATGTGATAAATAAAAACGTCTTGCTCTTACTTGTACATAATGTAGCTGAAGAACAGGACTGATTGGATGACCACAAATACCAGGAAGTGTGTGGTACCCAAACAGGAAGGCATTGGAGGAGGGTCAGGGCAGATCACCACCTGCTTTTCACTGGGGCTCTACATGCAGCATAAGACACAAAGATACACTGTAAAAAATACTGTACATATTTATATTCCTCATGTCCTCTCTCTTTACCTCCTTCTCCAAACACATTGGAGGAGAAGGTCTGAGGGAGAGACCCCTTGGATCTTCTCTTCCAATGTGGTGGGCGAAGGAGGCGAAGATCGAGGAATCAAGAAAAGACTTGAGAAAGACGTGTGGAGAACCCCTGGAGATTTACAATCTAATAAGCTATTGACAAACCCCATTGCGCGTGATGAGGTGTTCGATGTTCCTCTTGACCACGTGCAGATGTTCCTTGATGTCGTTGAAGTGCTGGACTGTCTCATACGTCCCCATGCCTACTGCGTTGCCCTGATGCTGGCTGGCACCAATCTGTTTCAGAGACTCATAGAACGAGTTTCTGAGGAGAAAAACAAACAAATGGAAGAGTCAGATCTATGTCACTGTTGACCACAGTCCACACCGCAGTAGAAACATACATACAGTAGGAAAAATTGGAAAGATTTAGCAATTTTCTACATCTCAACATCAGCACACCAGAAAGGTTAGCTAAGAAAACCCCAGCCCAAGGTAAACAACATCTGAAGTAGGCAACAACATGGAATGAATTCCAGCTAATACAGAATGAAGAGGATTCATTGAATATCTCGATGTCTTCGTATACCTAAATAATCTAAATGAGGTATGTGAACTTGAAGTCTAAGGTATTTCGGAGATGATTGAATTAAGGTTGGAGGACATGTTTTCCCTATGATAGTGTGTCAAATCAAATCAAAGTTTATCGGTCGCGTACACCGATTTGCAGATGTTGTCGCTGCTAGCTCCAAAAGTGCAGCAATGCCTAGCAATAAAAATAACAACACACATAATCCAGAAGAAAAAATAATCTGTTATGTAGGATGAGTCTTGACTAGAATACAGTATATACATATAAAGTGGGTAAAACAGTAGGTAAACATTATTAAAGTGTTCAATGACTATGTACATAGGGCAGAAGTCTCTAAGGTGCAGGGTAGAGTACCGGATGGTAGCTGGATAGTAACAGCGACTAAAGTTCAGGGCAGAGTAACTGGGCGGAGGCCAGCTAGTGGTGACTGTTTAACAGTCTGATGGCCTTGAGATAGAAGCTGTTTTTTAATCTCTCGGTCCCAGCTTTGATGCACCTGTACGGTCTCCGCCTTCTAGATGATGTGAATGTGTGACCCAGACAGTCAGACAGGTTTATCCATGTGGTAAAGCTACTGGACAGTCCTCTGGGAACAACGCCCAGAACACTTATCCCAATTAAGAGGGAGATGAGACAGAGAGGGTGGGCAAGCATACGTGACCACAACACACAGGCCGATATACTACACACAATGCATGTGTCCCTTACATGATGCATACGTTATATTATATATTTTATGTTATCCAAACCGTATACTTTGTTTATTATCCAAATCGTATATTAGTCTATATCTATCTATCTATCTATATCTCTGCCTTTGATACTGTGAACAATCAGATCCTTCTCTCCACCCTCTCCGAGATGGGCATCTCCGGCGCGGCTCACTCTTGGATTGCGTCCTACCTCACAGGTCGCTCCTACCAGGTGGCGTGGCCACCTTCTGATAACCAGGTGGCGAATCGCATCTCTGCATGTCTGGCAGACATATCAGTGTGGATGACGGATCACCACCTCAAGCTGAACCTCGGCAAGACAGAGCTGCTCTTCCTCCCGGGGAAGGACTGCCCGCTCCATGATCTCGCCATCATTGTTGACAACTCCGTTGTGTCCTCCTCCCAGAGTGCAAAGAACCTTGGCGTGACCCTGGACAACACTCTGTCGTTCTCCGCTAACATCAAAGTGGTGACCCGATCCTGTAGGTTCATGCTCTACAACAGTCGCAGAGTACGACCCTACCTTACACAGGAAGTGGCACAGGTCCAAATCCAGGCACTTGTCATCTCCCGTCTGGGTTACTGCAACTCGCTGTTGGCTGGGCTCCCTGCCTGTGCCATTAAACCCCTACAACTCATCCAGAACGCTGCAGCCCGTCTGGTGTTCAACCTTCCCAAGTTCTCTCACGTCACCCCGCTCCTCCGCACACTCCACTGGCTTCCAGTTGAAGCCCGCATCTGCTACAAGACCATGGTGCTTGCCTACGGAGCAGTGAGGGGAACGGCACCTCCGTACCTTCAGGCTCTGATCAGTCCCTACACCCAAACGAGGGCATTGCGTTCATCCACCTCTGGCCTGCTGGCCCCCCTACCTCTGCGGAAGCACAGTTCCCGCTCAGCCCAGTCAAAACTGTTCGCTGCTCTGGCACCCCAATGGTGGAACAAGCTCCCTCACGACGCCAGGACAGCGGAGTCACTCACCACCTTCCGGAGACACTTGAAACCCCACCTCTTTAAGGAATACCTGGGATAGGATAAAAGTAATCCTTCAACCCTCCCCCTACCCCACCCCCCTCCAAAAAAAGATATATATATACACAGTGGGGGAAAAAAGTATTTAGTCAGCCACCAATTGTGCAGGTTCTCCCACTTAAAAAGATGAGAGAGGCCTGTAATTTTCATCATAGGTACACGTCAACTATGACAGTCAAAATGAGGAAAAAAATTCCAGAAAATCACATTGTAGGATTTTTTATGAATTTATTTGCAAATTATGGTGGAAAATATGTATTTGGTCAATAACAAAAGTTTCTCAATACTTTGTTATATACCCTTTGTTGGCAATGACACAGGTCAAACGTTTCTGTAAGTCTTCACAAGGTTTTCACACACTGTTGCTGGTATTTTGGCCCATTCCTCCATGCAGATCTCCTCTAGAGCAGTGATGTTTTGGGGCTGTCGCTGGGCAACACGGACTTTCAACTCCCCTCCAAAGATTTTCTATGGGGTTGAGATCTGGAGACTGGCTAGGCCACTCCAGGACCTTGAAATGCTTCTTACGAAGCCACTCCTTCGTTGCCCGGGCGGTGTGCTTGGGATCATTGTCATGCTGAAAGACCCAGCCACGTTTCATCTTCAATGCCCTTGCTGATGGAAGGAGGTTTTCACTCAATCTCACGATACATGGCCCCATTCATTCTTTCCTTTACACGGATCAGTCGTCCTGGTCCCTTTGCAGAAAAAACAGCCCCAAAGCATGATGTTTCCACCCCCATGCTTCACAGTAGGTATGGTGTTCTTTGGATGCAACTCAGCATTCTTTGTCCTCCAAACACGACGAGTTTAGTTTTTACCAAAAAGTTATATTTTGGTTTCATCTGACCATATGACATTCTCCCAATCCTCTTCTGGATCATCCAAATGCACTCTAGCAAACTTCAGATGGGCCTGGACATGTACTGGCTTAAGCAGGGGGACACGTCTTGCACTGCAGGATTTGAGTCCCTGGCGGCGTAGTGTGTTACTGATGGTAGGCTTTGTTACTTTGGTCCCAGCTCTCTGCAGGTCATTCACTAGGTCCCCCCGTGTGGTTCTGGGATTTTTGCTCACCGTTCTTGTGATCATTTTGACCCCACGGGGTGAGATCTTGCGTGGAGCCCCAGATCGAGGGAGATTATCAGTGGTCTTGTATGTCTTCCATTTCCTAATAATTGCTCCCACAGTTGATTTCTTCAAACCAAGCTGCTTACCTATTGCAGATTCAGTCTTCCCAGCCTGGTGCAGGTCTACAATGTTGTTTCTGGTGTCCTTTGACAGCTCTTTGGTCTTGGCCATAGTGGAGTTTGGAGTGTGACTGTTTGAGGTTGTGGACAGGTGTCTTTTATACTGATAACAAGTTCAAACAGGTGCCATTAATACAGGTAACGAGTGGAGGACAGAGGAGCCTCTTAAAGAAGAAGTTACAGGTCTGTGAGAGCCAGAAATCTTGCTTGTTTGTAGGTGACCAAATACTTATTTTCCACCATAATTTGCAAATAAATTCATTAAAAATCCTACAATGTGATTTTCTGGATTTTTTTTTCTCAATTTGTCTGTCATAGTTGACGTGTACCTATGATGAAAATTACAGGCCTCTCTCATCTTTTTAAGTGGGAGAACTTGCACAATTGGTGGCTGACTAAATACTTTTTTTCCCCACTGTGTGTGTGTATATATATATATATATATATATATATATATTGTAAAGTGGTTGTCCCACTGGCTATCATAGGGTGAATGCACCAATCTGTAAGTCGCTCTGGATAAGAGCTTCTGCTAAATGACGAAAACGTAAATATATATACAGTGTCTATATATCTCTATATACAGTATCTATCTATCGCTCTCTATATATACAGTATCTATCCACCTCTAGTCAACGGTGTGCTTAGCAAAACAAAATAATTTGTGAGGATGGCTGGATCACAGCTCCTCCACTCCAAAAGTTTGATGAGAAATAATAATAATAATAATAAGCCATTTAGCAGACGCTTTTATCCAAAGCGACTTACAGTCATGACTGTAAACATACTGTAATGAACAATTTATCATCTTAATATTACAGCGAATAGTCCAAATTCATCCTTAATTCTCTTTTGCTTTCAAAAGTTAATTTATCCTCCAACCCCAAAAAATATCATGAATAATGATTGCTAAATTAATCTCCTCTAAAAACACATTAACCCAGATATACTGTATCTGCAATCTAGCAAAGTTACATTATAGACATAATGTATTGACACCACTTATAACTAAGACCATAAGCATTCATTTTAGCCAAATTTAAAGGCAAATTTAGGATTTGTAATCTCTTAAATGGGTTGTGATGCATTTGACAGTTTACTGAGTATACAATACTCCTGGACAGGGCTTGATTAAGAATTCATAGGCCCCGGGGCTTTGTTTATTTTTTAGCAGTAGTGCTGAGCGATTAACCAACATTTCTGTTATTTGTCCGTTTTTAAACAACTAATTGACCTACATCGGTTCAATTATTTGAATTCCATTTTGTTCCGTTTTTCCCCTGTGAGCTCAATGAGCACATTGCACAGTTTCTCCAGAGGTAAAGCAGATCCAAACTGAACTGTGCGATGTAGTAGGGAGTTGTAGTTTCCAACAGGCCAATATCCTACATAGTTTAGCGCATAAAACGTGGTAATTAACTACAATGACCATAATCCATTGCGCATCTACTTGTCCGGTGGTCAGTGTTTACGCCTTATACAGAAGAGGCAGAAGAATCCAATCGTGAGTGGAGAGAGAGAGCAGCTGTCGCTTCACCAGGTATCTCTACCTGAAAATACATGATCTAAGTGATTGACAGTTGGTATTCAGCAGTCATAAAACATGTAGGCCTTATTTACATTGAAGAACTACTAAAATAGTGATTTAGTCAGACAGCATAGGCAGCAGCTCTATAGAGATGAGATGATGACTTGGAATGAAATAAAGTCATCAAATAAAACAAATGTAATATACACAACAACTGAAATATTTTATTAAAGTAATGTGAATAAATGATTAGTAGGTGATAAGCAGTAATGGGCAGTCACTACCATCATGGGACTTGTATTAATTGTTTTATTCTGTGTTACAGCATTCAACCCAAATAATCGAAACCGAAATAAAAAAAACTATTATTTTCGAACAATCCAACCGAAACGCATTTTTCTGGCATGGTTTAAGTCCACTTGTAGAATCTATGCCAAGGCGCATTGAAGCTGTTCTGGCAGCTCGTGGTGGCCGAACACCCTTTAAAATACACTTTATTAATCAGTTACCTGATCAACGCCAACACAGGCATACGTGCTCTGAAGGCAGCGGCACACATCGGTAGAACACCCAAGGCAACCCAGAAACAATGTGAATGATAGTGCGGGTTTCATACAGTTTGGGTTCGTTAAGCCCCACCAAAAGTCCCCCCCAGAGCTAAGAAATGACAGCCAACGTACTGTAATGAACAATATATAAATCGTAATGTAACAGTGAAAGGTCCAAAGTCAATCTCTAAATCCTCTTTAGGATCTTCTCTTTTACTCCCAAAAGGCCATTTATCCTTAAACTTCAGAAACAAAATCTACCATCCAACAAAAAACGGCATGATTGCTGAATTAATCCCATGTTCTTAACCCAGATGTACAGTATCTTAATAAAAACGACTTACTTAGTGAAATGTTATATATCATATTCAATCTACCAAGGTTTAAAACAGAAAAAAATGTCTTCAAACTATTTATAAATAATACCAAAAGTATTGACCTTAGCCCAGGGCAAATTTAGGATTGGGAATCTCTCAAATGTGTTGTGATGGTGGCCTAGTGGCCTGAGCCGCCGTCTATGGTGTCGGTTTGGGTCTGAATCCCGCCTACTGCCCTTTGACACAAACTCTTCTCTCCAAAACAAACTAAATAGAATTATTGTCAAATTGACTGTGTCTATAAAATATATATAGTATGTACAAGCTGGAAGTAGAGGCCTAAGCATTGTTGTTCACTAGTTTAGTCCAATTAGGGAAGGATGTGTATATACAGTTGAAGTCGGAAGTTTACATACACTTAGGTTGGAGTCATTAAAACTCGTTTTTCAACCACTCCACACATTTTTTGTTAACAAACTATAGTTTTGACAAGTCTGTTAAGACATCTACTTTGTGCATGACACAAGTAATCTTTCCAAGAATTGTTTACAGACAGATTATTTCACTTATAATTCACTGTATCACAATTCCAGTGGGTCAGAAGTTTACATACACTAAGTTGACTGTGCCTTTAAACAGCTTGGAAAACTCCAGAAAATGATGTCATGGCTTTAGAAGCTTCTGATAGGCTAATTGACATCATTTGAGTGAATTGGAGGTGCACCTGTGGATGTATTTCAAGGCCTACCTTCAAACTCAGTGCCTCGTTGCTTGACATCATTGGAAAATAAAAAGATTTTTAAGTAATACATTTGCATTTTATTGCATGACATAAGTATTTGATCACCTACCAACCAGTAAGGGGGAGAAGGGCCTTGGTCAGGGAGGTGACCAAGAACCCGATGGTCACTCTGACAGAGCTCTAGAGTTCCTCTGTGGAGATGGGAGAACCTTCCAGAAGGACAACCATCTTTGCAGCACTCCACCAATCAGGCCTTTATGGTAGAGTGGTTAGACGGAAGCCACTCCTCAGTAAAAGGCATGACAGCCCGCTTGGAGTTTGCCAAAAGGCACCTAAAGACTCTCAGACCATGAGAAACAAGATTCTCTGGTCTGATGAAATCAAGATTGAACTCTTTGGTCTGAATGCAAAGCATCACGTCTGGAGGAAACCAGGCACCACTCATCACCTGGCCAATACCATCCCTACGGTGAAGCATGGTGGTGGCAGCATCATGCTGTGGGGATGTTTTTCTGCGTCAGGGACCGGGAGACTGGTCAGGATTGAGAGAAAGATTAACGGAGCAAAGTACAGAGAGATCCTTGATGAAAAGCTGCTATAGTGTGCTCAGGACCTCAGACTGGTGCGAAAGTTCACCTTCCAACAAGACAACGACCCTAAGCACACAGCCAAGACAACGCAGGAGTGCTTTGGGAAAAGTCTCTGAATGTCCTTGAGTGGCCCAGCCAGAGCCCGGACTTGAACCCTCTGGAGAGACCTAAAAATAGCTGTGCAGCGACGCTCCCCTCCCAACCTGACAGAGCTTGAGAGGATCTGCAGAGAAGAATGGGAGAAACTCCCCAAATACAGGAGTGCCAAGCTTGTAGCATCATACCGAAGAAGACTTGAGGCTGTAATTGCTGCCAAAGGTGCTTAAACAAAGTACTGAGTATAGGGTCTGAATACTTATGTAAATGTAATATTTCAGTTTTCTATTTTCAATAAATTTGCTAAAATTTCTAAACACCTGTAATTGCTTTGTCACTATGGGCTATTGTGTGTAGATTGATGAGGGATTGTAAAAAAATAAAAATAAAAAATAGAATAAGGCTGTAACGTAACAATGTGGAAAAAGTCAAGTGGTCTGAATACGTTCCGAATGCACTAAATGGGTTGTGATGGATTTGTCCGTTTACAATACTCCTTTCTTTTTTAAATTGTTTGCTAGTTAGGGGTTAACCTAAACCAGTATAATACATGGTATTGTCTATTGAAACAAGAATGTTTTTTAATTACATTGTGGCATCTGTAAATGTGCAATCAAAAGTGCCCATATTGAGAAAATTTGCAATACGCAGGAGTTAGTGGCGTGTATCAAAAGAGCAGAATAAGACTCAGTTGACTTTTTTAATAAAGAGAACAAGATCACGTTTCTGATTAAATTACATTTTCTCATAACGTATTATTACTAACAGGAGGGGTACGTCTTTTCCCATTAATATTGTCTTAAGATTTAAGATGATTACAAGCTAAAAACACTTCTGACAAATGAAAGCAAATTGGAAGGCTGTAAGCATGCAGCTCTAGAGGGAACTGCGACATCAAGAAAGCAATCAGAAGGATCCCATGTTTTGTATCTGTGTATGAAGGATGTATTTAAAGACTGATGTCTAATCCTCCAAGGACAAATGGTGCTAAGATGGTGTCCTTTTCTTGCAGAAAGCCCAGGGCCACGTGTCACAGAGCACACAGCTGAGGGTTGGCCGGACAGTTTAAGTCAAAGATGTTTGTATAAACAAAATTAAATTTGTTTCTCAAAATTAAGAAGCAGGCAAATCTCCCTCGAGAAAGTAAGTGAACATTTATTAAACTGTGAGTCTAATCTTTATCTTGTCCAAGTGACCCATTTATGAGAAAGCCCTTCTCAGATCAGAGAACATAATTTACCAGAGACTAACAGTCAGACGAGGTCAATCATAAATCATAATTCACGTCTCTATAGAGGGGTCAAGACCTTAACGAGGGCATCATCTACTAGATTATAATCCCATACAGACCAATCACGTTACTGCATAATAGAGCCAGATGTACAGTTTGTCTGTACTGTGTTTAAATATAGTATGTATTAATGTTGCAGCGGTTGGTATGCATTGTATGCTATAGTATGCATTGGTTGAAGCTCAATGTTAAATTTAAATCTCCCTACCATCATATTTAAACCAACGTCGACGGAAATTCGCAAATCAACTTGGCGGTACACAACACACTCCCCACCTCTCGCCATAATCCATCCGGCCATAACAGAGAATCCCTATATCGGATTTTTGACAGGGGTTGTTAGCACTAGGGTCGTCAGAAAATTGTTTTGCCCAAACCTAGCTCAAATTCATATTATAACAAAGCTACAGTTATAAAAGTTTATTATTAAAATTCACAATTTACCGCTCTCACATGCACATTTCTGCCCAATGAAAACCAACGACGTGCTACCTTTTCTGTAGCATTTCTGACAATGCTAACATCTTTTCAGCCGAATCTCAGAGTTCTAAACCAGTCGAGCAACTCGGTTGCTGTGCAACAGTAGCAGCTAGCTAGCAGAAGGCTAGCAGCTGTAGCTAGCTAGCTAAAAACCAGTTGGCTGAGAAGCAAAAGGAAGCTAGCTCTGTATATTTTGCTAAATAAACGGTTTTATTTGATAAACTGCTTACCTGGACACTTGCGTGTAATCAGAGCACAAATAAGCTAGCAAACCTCCTTGGCTGCTATTAAAGCCAGTCAGATGCACCATACTTTGGGAACTTTGGGGAAACTGCCACGCTGCTAATTTATAACACACCAGACAGACACGTCACTGTTAGAAGATCCAGAGTTAATTCTAGCCCTTAACATATACATTAATTCAGTACGCTCCCTCCTCAGTCAATTACATTTTATTCTTGTCATTAGAATCCAAATGTGCGCCGACTGATTAACACAGTGTCAAGTTACTTTTCAATGTGTTCCTGAAAACCTGAAGTTGCCATCCACAAGTAAAAAGTAGCAAATAAAATAATATTTGATTTGCCACATCTGCCGAATACAACAGGTGTAGACCTTACAGTGAAATACTTGACTCAAGCCCTTAACCAACAAAGCAGTTTAAAAAATATATAAGTGTTAAGTAAAAAACAGATACGTAAAAAATACAAATAACAAATAATTAATTAAAGAGCAGCAGTAAAATAAACAAATTATAGTATTGGCAAGTCGGTTAGGACATTTACTTTGTGCATGACACAAGTATTTTTTCCAACAATTGTTTACAGACAGATTATTTCACGTATAATTCACTGTATCACAATTCCAGTGGGTCAAAAGTTTACATACACTATGTTGACTGTGCCTTTAAACAGCTTGGAAAATTCCAGAAAATGTGGTCATGGCTTTAGAAGCTTCTGATAGGCTAATTGACATCATTTGAGTCAATTGGAGGTGTACCTGTGGAAGTATTTCAAGGCCTACCTTCAAACTCAGTGCCTCTTTGCTTGACATCATGGGAAAATCAAAAGAAATCAGCCAAGACCTCAGAAAAAATATTGTAGACCTCCACAAGTCTGGTACATCCTTGGGAGCAATTTCCAAACGCCTGAAGGTACCATGTTCATCTCTACAAACAATAGTACGCAAGTATAAACACCATGGGACCACGCAGCCGTCATACCACTCAGGAAGGAGACGCGTTCTGTCTCCTAGAGATTAATGTACTTTGGTGCGAAAAGTGCAAATCAATCCCAGAACAACAGCAAAGGACCTTGTGAAGATGCTGGAGGAAACAGGTACAAAAGTATCTATATCCACAGTAAAACGAGTCCTATATCGACATAACCTGAAAGGCCGTTCAGCAAGGAAGTAGCCACTGCTCCAAAACCGCCATAAAAAAGCCAGACTACGGTTTGCAACTGCACATGGGGACAAAGATCGTACTTTTTGGAGAAATGTCCTCTGGTCTGATGAAACAAAAATAGAACTGTTTGGCCATAATGACCATCGTTATGTTTGGAGGAAAAAGGGGGAGCTTGCAAGCCGAAGAGCACCATCCCAACCGTGAAGCACGGGGGTGTCAGCATAAATGCTGTGGGGGTGCTTTGCTACAGGAGGGACTGGTGCACTTCACAAAATAGTTGGCATCATGAGGAAGGAAAATTATGTGGATATATTGAAGCAACATCTCAAGACATCAGTCAGGAAGTTCAAGCTTGGTCGCAAATGGGTCTTCCAAATGGACAATGACCCCAAGCATACTTCCAAAGTTGTGGCAAAATGGCTTAAGGACAACAGTCAAGGTATTGGAGTGGCCATCACAAAGCCCTGACCTCAATCCTATAGAAAATGTGTGGGCAGAACTGAAAAAGCGTGTGCGAGCAAGGAGGCCTACAAACCTGACTCAGTTACACCAGCTATGTCAGGAGGAATGGGCCAAAATTCACCTAACTTATTGTGGGAAGCTTGTGGAAGGCTACCCGAAACGTTTGACCCAAGTTAAACAATTTAAAGGCAATGTTACCAAATACTAATTGAGTGTATGTAAAATTCTGACCCACTGGGAATGTGATGAAATAAATAATTCTCTACTATAATTTGGACATTTCACATTCATAAAATAAAGTGGTGATCCTAACTGACCTAAGACAGGTGTGTTTTACTAGGATTAAATGTCAGGAATTGTGAAAAACTAAGTTGAAATGTATTTGGCTAAGGTGTAGTTAAACTTCCGACTTCAACTGTACATTTGAATAATAAAGAAACACAGTACATCGCCATTACAACTTAGTGCTTTCAAAAAGTATTCATACCCTTTGACTTATTCCACATTTTGCTGGTGTTACACAGCCGGAATTCAAAATGGATTATATATATATTTTTAATTCTCACAAATCTTGCCCTAAACATAACGCTTTGTATTCAGGACATAAAGTTAATTTCTTGCCAAATGTTTTGCCGTTTTACTTTAGTGCCTTATTGCAAACATGCATGTTTTGGAATATTTGTATTCTGTAAAAGCTTCCTTGTCACTGTCCTTTAGGTTAGTATTGTGGAGTTACTACAATGTTGTTGATCCATCCTCAGTTCTCATATCATAACCATTACATTCTTACTGTTTTAAAGTCACCATTGGCCTCATGGTGAAATCCCTGAGCGGTTTCCTTCCGCTCTGTCAACAGAGTTAGGAAGGACGCCTGTATCTTTGTAGTGACTGGGTCTATTGATACACCATCCAAAGTCCAATAAATAACTTCACCATGCTCAAAAGGGATATTCAATGTCTGTTTATTTTTTTTACCATCTACCAATAGGTGCCCTTTTTGCGAGGCATTGGAAAACCTCCCTGGTCTTTGTGGTTGAATCGGTGTTTGAAATTCACTGCTCGACTTAGGGACCTTACAGATAATTGTATGTGTGGGGTACAGAGATGAGGTAGTCATTACAAAAAACCACATTAAACACTATTATTGCACACAGAGTGAGGCCATGCAAGTTATTATGACTTAAGCAAATTTTTACTACTGAACTTATTTAGGCTTGCCATAACAAACGGGGTTGAATACTTGACTCAAGACATTTCAGCTTTTCATTTGTTATTAACATTTCTAAAAACAGAATTCCACTTTGACATTATGGGGTATTGTGTGCTGGCCAGTGACAAAATTCATGCTGTAACTATTAACATATTACGGTGAACGTTTTACCGCCACACCGGTAGTCACAAGTCATGACGGCAGTCAAATTCCAGTGACCGTTTAGTCACGGTAATTAGGCTTCTCCAAGCTCTGATGCTGCCGATGGTCATTAGTTGCCTACCAAACTTGCTAACTGCCTTGTACTCAGCACTCTATTGTCCCACTAATCACTCTGACATCAATGCAAACGTAATTGGAAATCTAATCAAACACTTCATGAGAGCCCATGAGCTCATCCAGTGCACATTACTTTAGGCTATGCAATTGCGAGAGAAAATAGAGTTTTGGTGGCCTCTATTAAAAAGAGGAGGATCCCATCAGCTTTCTATAGGCTAGGCCTACTATATTTATTTCTTAACTTTCCTAATATTAAGCACATTGCTTCTTACAACAGGAGTATAGCTTGCCTGGCTGGCATGAAAATGAACCACGGGAAAAGCGTCCTCCATTCGCTATTGAAGCGCATAGATGACACATGTATTTTCCCCCTGCCCCTGTTTCGAGACAGGTGCATGATAACGGTCCATTCTAAAATCAAAACAAAATGTCACACATATTATTTAATATATGTAAAGACAAGTTTAAATCAAGAATAGTCTGATGGGTGACAATATTAGCCTATCACTTGTGAATGATATATTATCACTTGAATGATGTCCAGCTTGTGTGCAGTAAGACAAGAAACAGCACAGGCCTTTTTTATGACTTTTTCTAATCATAGTCGTACAACTCATGTAGCCTAGCCCATAGGCCTATATGTTTTGATAAGGTTTGTATCACAGTGGCCAAACAACTTCTTAAAATGAAGCACATTATTCAGCTTTACAACGGGTGTAGAGCACTAACTGGCATACATACGCAGCGGGTGAGTTTCACGTTTGGGGAAGATCATTTTTCACCATACAAATGCACCTTTACAATAAAAGCATTACATGCATAATCGCATTTGCGGTCACTTTTGAGAATGGTGTTTTCCCGCTAACTGATTGCATTTTGGAACATTTGCCGTGTGCGCATTGCTGCGCATATGTGAAGAAATAGCCTAATAGTTTATCAACATTTTATGCTAAACCTTCTGATCTGTTGTGTCAGCCTCATTGCTTTTAAAAGGTTTTATTTATTTTTTATTTTTTTAGTCATTTAGCAGACGCTCTTATCCAGAGAGACTTACAGTTAGTGAGTACATACATTTTTCATTCTAATTTCTTATTAATTTGGGATCTATCGCAAAACACAACTGTCCCAGACTATGGAATATTTCTTTCTCGCACAGAATAGGTCAATTTTTGTACTATCGGGGATAGTAGATTGACATAGGCTAGTGCTTCTGCTAGTGCAGCCTGCGCATACCATCAGTCGCATCATGCAGCCTTAGAATGTATAAAAAATCCATGTTTGTATCATAACTCAAGTTGCATAAATAACTCTAAATTAAGCATATAAGAGGACCTGTTTCTTTGTTAACCACTCACAGAATAGCCACATGTGCGCACTCCCTCAAATCGTTTGAAGAAAATATCCTTTATTTTATTCAGCTACATTCAATTGTATTCTTCATACTATAAAATCATATAAAAATAATGCCATGGAATTCTAAGCACATCTTGTCTGCTAAATGAACTGGTGTAGCCCACAGCCATATGGCATGGCCAGATCAGGACCTAACATAAGGACAACTCAGAGTATGCTATTATTTTCTTCTGAAATAGACTATATTTTGGCAGTCATGACAAAATGTAATGTGGAAAAGGTTAAGGGGTGTGAATACTTTCTGAAGGCACAGTATATACTTTTACAACTATATAATTCTACAGTTATGAAAAACTAGTCCAATAATAATAATAATAATAATTAACACTAGTTAGCCTTGATGAATATAATCACTAAGTTTACTGCAACATAATAAAAAATAATAATAATAAAAAATTGACAATTGAGTAAACAAATGTTATCTGAATTTGATCATATCAAATTATTATTTTGGTAAGACTTTATTTGAATAGTCTATAGAGCATCTAGAGATGGACCATCTATACACTATCAGTAACCTTAACCCTTATCCTAAACTTAACCCTAACCTTAGCAAGCAGTTGCTTATCAACAGATGGTCATACCATCAACAAAATATCTGTAGAGCATCTACTGACGTAAAATCTGGACTATCCAAAATAAAGTGTGATCATTCTTTTCTAATTTTCTTGGAATATGGCTTTGTCTCGCCATTATTGTTGAATATTTTGTTTGTGTGATCGGATCTGTCTGTCTACACCTTTTCTCCAAAGCACCTTAGGACAACATAATACTTAAGCACAAATATGTTATTGTTAATCGTCAACGGACAAGAAAAAAATTGATGTAACTAATGTTTTCGACAAAGAACGGAGATTCTCATCTTTCATCAGGATTAAGTACCACAATCAAACCTTTATTTGTATCGCCAGCCTCAAACAAAAGACTAACATAGTCTTAATCTGTATTATCCTAAAATGATATGAAAAGCCTGGGATGCTGACAGATGACAGGTAGTTAAAGAATAGGGACATTTACATGTATTCCATTTACTTTACCAGTGCATTCAGAAAGTATTCAGACCCCTTGACTTTTTCCACATTTTATTACGTTACAGCCCTTATTCTAAAAATGATTTAATTGTCTCCCCCCTCTCATCATTCTACACACAATACCCCATAACGACAAAAGCGAAAACAGGTTTTTAGAAATTTATTAAAAATAACACATTTATATAAGTATTCAGACCCTTCGCTATGAGACTCGAAATTGAGCTCAGCTGCATCCTGTTTCCATTGATCATCCTTGAGATGTTTCTACAACTTGATTGGAGTCCACCTGTGGTAAATTCAATTGATTGGACATGATTTGGAAAGGCACACACACCTGTCTAAATTAGTTCTCACAGTTGACAGTGCATGTCAGAGAAAAAACCAAGCCATGAGGTCGAAGGAATTGTCCGTAGAGCTCCGAGACAGGATTGTGTCGAGGCACAGATCTGGGGAAGGGTACCAAACAATTTCTGTAGCATTGAAGGTCCCCAAGAACACAGTGGCCTCCATCATTCTTAAATGGAAGAAGTTTGGAACCACCAAGACTCTTCCTAGAGCTGGCTGCCCTGCCAAACTGAGCTATCAGGAGAGAAGAGCCTTGGTCAGGGAGGTGACCAAGAACCCGATGGTCACTCTGACAGAGCTCTGGAGTTCCTCTGTGGAGTAGGGAGAACCTTCCAGAAGGACAAGCATCTCTGCAGCACTCCTCCAATCAGGCCTTTATGGTAGAGTGGCCAGATGGAAGCCACTCCTCAGCAAAAGGCCCACTTGGAGTTTGTCAAAAGGCACCTAAAGGACTCTCAGACCGTGAGAAACAAGATTCTCTGGTCTGATGAAACCAAGATTGAACACTTTGGCCTGAATGCCAAGAGTCACGTCTGGAGGAAACCTGGCACCATCCCTTCGGTGAAGCATGGTGGTGGCAGGATCATGCTGTGGGGATGTTTTGAACGGAGCAAAGTACAGAGAGATCCTTGATGAAAACCTGCTCCAGAGCACTCAGGACCTCAGACTGGGGTGAAGGTTCACCTTCCAACAGGACAAGACCCTAAGCACACAGCCAAGACAACGCAGGAGTGGCTTCGGGACAAGTCTCTGAATGTCCTTGAGTGGCTCCGCCAGAGCCCGGACTTGATCCCGATTGAACATCTCTGGAGAGACCTGAAAATAGCTGTGCAGCGACGCTGCCCTTCCAACCTGACAGAGCTTGAGAGGATCTGCAGAGAAGAATGGGAGAAACTCCCCAAATACAGGGGTGCCAAGTTTGTAGCGTCATACCCAAGAAGACTCAAGGCTGTAATCGCTGCCAAAGGTTCTTCAACAAAAGTACTGAGTAAAGGGTCGGAATACTTAAGTAAATGTGATATCATTTTTTTTATTTGTAATAAATTCGCTAAAAAATCAAAAAATCTGCTTTTGCTTTGTCATTATGGGGCATTGTGTGTAGACTGAAGAGGAAAAAAAACAATTTAATCAATTTCAGAAAAAGGCTGTAACGTAACAAAATGTGGAAAAAAATCAAGGGGTCTGAATACTTTCCGTAAAAAGTAAAGATCTGGAAACAGTGGCCAGGTAATCAAACTAAAGTATGGATTGCTGTCAAAACCTTGTCAATAGACTGCTTAAAGGGTAAGGAAACCAATATGTCATTTTGTAATTTGGTTCAACTATCCCTTTAAATCTATCAGAACTTGAAAATATAGACATATTTAGGAAACAATGGTTATCTCAAATAACAGACATATATAATGGTTAGGCTATATGGTATATCACCTCAAAGAACTGACAAGGTCCACGTTAGAAACAGTCCAACAGTCATGATGTTATCAGAAAAAAAAAAAAAATATATATATATATATATATATATATATATATATATATATATATATATATATATATATATATTTAATCCCCTAGAATGCAGCTCTGACGCTCTATAAAACTAAAGATCCGCAACCCAGACTCATATTTTCATGCACAAAACACAGCGAGAGTCAGCAAACAAAAGCTGAACATAAATATGGATTAGGGATGAGCTACTGGGGAGATAAGGTGTCTATCCCACTTGGGGAGGGGGGGTTGTAGTGGAGGAGGTTTAAGGTATCATAGTCTGGGGGGCTTGTAGTTAAGGTATCATAGTAAATCCTACAGACCAGGGGGGGATTTCAGACGGGAAAGCAAGAGACTAAAGATTGCAGATTATTAGATCTAGGCTGAGACACCTGCGGTAGCAGAGTACTGTATTGTGAGATTAAATATGAGATTTAATAAGGATTTCTTTATGGCCTGGATTGAAACAATAGCTTGTTTGTCTGGAATATCAGCTCTACATACAGTACTGTGTGTGATAAACAAATACAGTTAAAGAATAATAACAAAACAACAAATGTCTGTTACGGTACCCACCTCAACTCGTTCAGGTTCCTCAGTACCTCCTGTTGTGTTGCAACCACTGCACCCATCTCTTGACTAGGAGCCTGAAGAATAAAACAATTCAATAAACGTATTCGTCACCCAAGGGGCAATTATTGAAACATGTTATCATTCTTTTTAGTAAAGTGATCAAATTCTGTATTTGTGTGTGGCTCTATTGATATGAACAATGTGTGTGTGTGTTCTTGTACGTGTGTGTTTGTATGTATGTGCACTCGTGGGTTCCTAGACTTTCTACCTGTCCCACCTGTCCTCCAGACTCCCCTTGGCGCTTGGAGATCTCATCGGTAACCACGGAAACGTAGCGGCGCTGTTCGTCCAGGATCATGGCCAGCTGACGGTGAAGCTGCTTGATCTCCAGATGGATCCGGTTCTGGCCCTCAAACACTTGGCGGATCTCCATGTCGTTCACACTCTCATACATGTCCTCAACTACACAGGACACAAATCAGACAGAAGGTCTCATTAGCATCTAGTATTAGCATCTGGGCAGCCTAGCATCTATCGTTTGCATCTAGTATTAGCATCTGGGCAGCCTAGCATCTATTGTTAGCATCTAGTATTAACATCTGGGCAGCCTAGCATCTATCGTTAGCATCTAGTTTTAACATCTGGGCAGCCTAGCATCTATCGTTAGCATCTAGTATTAACATCTGGGCAGCCAAGCATCTATCGTTAGCATCTAGTATTAACATCTGGGCAGCCTAGCATCTATCGTTAGCATCTAGTATTAACATCCGGGCAGCCTAGCATCTATCGTCAACATCTAGTATTAGCAGATGGACACATCCATCCATTCATCCCCCCTTGCGAGCAAAACATTTTAGCGGCCACCCTCGTGACAGCAAAATAAATAAAAGTGTTTTAAAGTTCATTTCCTGCAATTCTACCTATTTTGCCATGGGGCGTAGAGAAAAATTAGCAGTTTTACAGCTAATTTCCTGCAATAATACACATTTTCCTATAGGATGGAGTTAAATGTTTGCAGTTTTTAATATGATAACTGATGATCAAATGGGCCCCACCCCGGTCGGCAATTCGACTATGATTACTACAAGTTTAGATAGCTGGCCGCTAGACTAACTTACCATTCAAAAAAAAAATTGCTGACATGGGCTAATTGAGTGACTGCTGATGAACAACCACATGTTGAAATTGTACCTTGTGTATTCTAACTCTCAACGAGACAGAGACAGAGAGAGATCTCAGTGGGGGTCTCAATTTACTGTTGATATATACAGTGAGGGAAAAAAGTATTTGATCCCCTGCTGATTTTGTACGTTTGCCCACTGACAAAGAAATGATCCGTCTATAATTTTAATGGTAGGTTTATTTGAACAGTGAGAGACAGAATAACAACAACAAAAAATCCAGAAAAATGCATGTCAAAAATGTTATAAATTGATTTGCATTTTAATGAGGGAAATACGTTTTTGACCCCCTCTCAATCAGAAAGATTTCTGGCTCCCAGGTGTCTTTTATACAGGATGAGCTGAGATTAGGAGCACACTCTTAAAGGAGTGCTCCTAATCTCAGCTTGTTACCTGTATAAAAGACACCTGTCCACAGAAGCAATCAATCAATCAGATTCCAAACTCTCCACCATGGCCAAGACCAAAGAGCTCTCCAAGGATGTCAGGGACAAGATTGTAGACCTACACAAGGCTGGAATGGGCTACAAGACCATCGCCAAGCAGCTTGGTGAGAAGGTGACAACAGTTGGTGCGATTATTCGCAAATGGAAGAAACACAAAATAACTGTCAATCTCACTCGGCCTGGGGCTCCATGCAATATCTCACCTTGTGGAGTTGCAATGATCATGAGAACGCTGAGGAATCAGCCCAGAACTACACGGGAGGATCTTGTCAATGATCTCAAGGCAGCTGGGACCATAGTCACCAAGAAAACAATTAGTAACACACTACGCCGTGAAGGACTGAAATCCTGCAGCGCCCGCAAGGTCCCCCTGCTCAAGAAAGCACATATACAGGCCCGTCTGAAGTTTGCCAATGAACATCTGAATGATTCAGAGGAGAACTGGGTGAAAGTGTTGTGGGCAGATGAGACCAAAATAGAGCTCTTTGGCATCAACTCAACTCGCCGTGTTTGGAGGAGGAGGAATGCTGCCTATGACCCCAAGAACACCATCCCCACCGTCAAACATGGAGGTGGAAACATTAAGCTTTGGTGGTGTTTTTCTGCTAAGGGGACAGGACAACTTCACAGCATCAAAGGGACGATGGACAGGGCCATGTACCGTCAAATCTTGGGTGAGAACCTCCTTCCCTCAGCCAGGGCATTGAAAATGGGTCGTGGATGGGTATTCCAGCATGACAATGACCCAAAACACACGGCCAAGGCAACAAAGGAATGGCTCAAGAAGAAGCACATTAAAGGTCCTGGAGTGGCCTAGCCAGTCTCCAGACCTTAATCCCATAGAAAATCTGTGGAGGGAGCTGAAGGTTCGAGTTGACAAACGTCAGCCTCGAAACCTTAATGACTTGGAGAAGTTCTGCAAAGAGGAGTGGGACAAAAATCCTTCCTGAGATGTGTGCAAACCTGGTGGCCAACTACAAGAAACGTCTGACCTCTGATTGCCAACAAGGATTTTGCCACCAAGTACTAAGTCATGTTATGCAGAGGGGTCAAATACTTATTTCCCTCATTAAAATGCAAATCAATTTATAACATTTTTGACATGCGTTTTTCTGGATTTATTTGTTGTTATTCTGTCTCTCACTGTTCATATAAACCTACCATTAAAATGATAAACTGATCATTTCTTTGTCAGTGGGCAAACGTACAAAATCAGCAGGGGATCAAATACTTTTTTCCCTCACTGTACAGTGAGGGAAAAAAGTATTTAGTCAGCCACCAATTGTGCAAGTTCTCCGACTTAAAAATATGAGAGAGGCCTGTAATCTTCATCATAGGTACACGTCAACTATGACAGACAAATTGAGAAAAAAAATTCCAGAAAATCACATTGTAGGATTTTTTAATGAATTTATTTGCAAATTATGGTGGAAGATAAGTATTTGGTCACCTACAAACAAGCAAGATTTCTGGCTCTCACAGACCTGTAACTTCTTTAATAGGCTCCTCTGTCCCTCCACTCGTTACCTGTATTAATAGCACCTGTTTGAACTTGTTATCAGTATAAAGACACCTGTCCACAACCTCAAACAGTCACACTCCAAACTCCACTATGGCCAAGACCAAAGAGCTGTCAAAGGACACCAGAAACAAAATTGTAGACCTGCACCAGGCTGGGAAGACTGAATCTGCAATAGGTAAGCAGCTTGGTTTGAAGAAATCAACTGTGGGAGCAATTATTAGGAAATGGAAGACATACAAGACCACTGATAATCTCCCTCGATCTGGGGCTCCACGCAAGATCTCACCCCGTGGGGTCAAAATAAATCACAAGAACAGTGAGCAAAAATCCCAGAACCACACGGGGGGACCTAGTGAATGACCTGCAGAGAGCTGGGACCAAAGTAACAAAGCCTACCATTAGTAACACACTACGCCGCCAGGGACTCAAATCCTGCAGTGCAAGACGTGTCCCCCTGCTTAAGCCAGTACATGTCCAGGCCCGTCTGAAGTTTGCTAGAGTGCATTTGGATGATCCAGAAGAGGATTGGGAGAATGTCATATGGTCAGATGAAACCAAAATAGAACTTTTTGGTAAAAACTCAACTCGTCGTGTTTGGAGGACAAAGAATGCTGAGTTGCATCCAAAGAACACCATACCTACTGTGAAGCATGGGGGTGGAAACATCATGCTTTGAGGGCTGTTTTTCTGCAAAGGGACCAGGACGACTGATCCGTGTAAAGGAAAGAATGAATGGGGCCATGTACGGAGATTGAGTGAAAACCTCCTTCCATCAGCAAAGGGGCATTGAAGATGAACGTGGCTGGGTCTTTCAGCATGACACGATCCCAAACACACCGCCCGGGCAACGGAGTGGCTTCGTAGAAGCATTTCAGGGTCCTGGAGTGGCCTAGCCAGTCTCCAGATCTCAACCCCATAGAAAATCTTTGGAGGGAGTTGAAAGTCACGTGTTGCCCAGCGACAGCCCCAAAACATCACTGCTCTAGAGGAGATCTGCATGGAGGAATGGGCCAAAATACCAGCAACCGTGTGTGAAAACCTTGTGAAGACTTACAGAAAACGTTTGACCTGTGTCATTGCCAACAAAGGGTTTATAAAAGTATTGAGAAACTTTTGTTATTGACCAAATACTTATTTTCCACCATAATTTGCAAATAACATCATTCAAAAACCTACAATGTGATTTTCTGGAAAAAATTCTCATTTTGTCTGTCATAGTTGACGTGTACCTATGATGAAAATTACAGGCCTCTCTCATATTTTTAAGTGGGAGAACTTGCACAATTGGTGGCTGACTAAATACTTTTTTTCCCCACTGTATACATACACACACAGTATATACAGTGGGGAAAAAAAGTATTTAGTCAGCCACCAATTGTGCAAGTTCTCCCACTTAAAAAGATGAGAGAGGCCTGTAATTTTCATCATAGGTACACGTCAACTATGACAGACAAATGAGGAAAAAAATCCAGAAAATCACATTGTAGGATTTTAATGAATTTATTGGCATATGATGGTGGAAAATAAGTATTTGGTCAATAACAAAAGTTTCTCAATACTTTGTTATAAACCCTTTGTTGGCAATGACACAGGTCAAACGCTTTCTGTAAGTCTTCACAAGGTTTTCACACACTGTTGCTGGTATTTTGGCCCATTCCTCCATGCAGATCTCCTCTAGAGCAGTGATGTTTTGGGGCTGTCGCTGGGCAACACAGACTTTCACCTCCCTCCAAAGATTTTCTATGGGGTTGAGATCTGGAGACTGGCTAGGCCACTCCAGGACCTTGAAATGCTTCTACGAAGCCACCCTTCGTTGCCCGGGCGGTGTGTTTGGGATCATTGTCATGCTGAAAGACCCAGCCACGTTTCATCTTCAATGCCCTTGCTGATGGAAGGAGGGTTTCACTCAAAATCTCACGATACATGGCCCCATTCATTCTTTCCTTTACACGGATCACTCGTCCTGGTCCCTTTGCAGAAAAACAGCCCCAAAGCATGATGTTTCCAACCCCATGCTTCACAGTAGGTATGGTGTTCTTTGGATGCAACTCAGCATTCTTTGTCCTCCAAACATGACGAGTTGAGTTTTTACCAAAAAGTTATATTTTGGTTTCATCTGACCATATGACATTCTCCCAATCCTCTTCTGGATCATCCAAATGCACTTCAGACGGGCCTGGACATGTACTGGCTTAAGCAGGGGGACACGTCTCGCACTGCAGGATTTGAGTCCCTGGCGGCGTAGTGTGTTACTGATGGTTGGCTTTGTTACTTTGGTCCCAGCTCTCTGCAGGTCATTCACTAGGTCCCCCTGTGTGGTTCTGGGATTTTTGCTCACCGTTCTTGTGATCATTTTGACCCCACGGGGTGAGATCTTGCGTGGAGCCCCAGATCGAGGGAGATTATCAGTGGTCTTGTATGTCTTCCATTTCCTAATAATTGCTCCCACAGTTGATTTCTTCAAACCAAGCTGCTTACCTATTGCAGATTCAGTCTTCCCAGCCTGGTGCATGTCTACAATTTTGTTTTTGGTGTCCTTTGACAGCTCTTTGGTCTTGGCCATTGTGAAGTTTGGAGTGTGACTGTTTGAGGTTGTGGACAGGTGTATTTTATACTGATAACAAGTTCAAACAGGTGCCATTAATACAGGTAACGAGTGGAGGACAGAGGAGCCTCTGAAAGAAGAAGTCACAGGTCTGTGAGAGCCAGAAATCTTGCTTGTCTGTAGGTGACCAAATACTTATTTTCCACCATAATTTGCAAATAAATTCATTAAAAATCCTACAATGGGATTTTCTGGATTTTTTTTCCTCAATTTGTCTGTCATAGTTGACGTGTACCTATGATGAAAATTACAGGCCTCTCTCATCTTTTTAAGTGGGAGAACTTGCACAATTGGTGGCTGACTAAATACTTTTTTTCCCCACTGTATGGCCAGGCTCTGCTAGTCTTCTATGTATACAGTACCAGTCAAAAGTTGACACACACCTACTCATTCAAGGGTTTTTCTTATTTTTTTAAAACTATTTTCTACATTGTAGAACAATAGTGAAGACATCAAAATTATGAAAGAACACATATGGAATCATGTAGTAACCAAAAAGTGTTAAACAAATCAAAAGATATTTTATATTTGAGATTCTTCAAAGTTGCCACCCTTCACCTTGACGACAGCTTTGCACACTCTTGGCATCCTCTCAACCAGCTTCATGTGGAATGCTTTTTCCAACAGTCTTGAAGGAGTTCCCACATATGCTGAGCACTTGTTGGCTGCTTTTCCTTCACACTGTGGTCCAACTCATCCCAAACCATCTCAATTGGGTTGAGGTCAGGTGATTGTGGAGGCCAGGTCATCTGATGCAGCACTCCATCACTCCTTCTTGGTCAAATAGCCCTTACACAGCCTGGAGGTGTGTTTTGGGTCATTGTCCTATTGAAAAACAAATGATAGTCCCACTAAGCCCAAACCAGATGTGATGGCGTATCGCTGCAGAATGCTGTGGTAGCCATGCTGGTTAAGTGTGCCTTGAATTCTAAATAAATCACGGACAGTGTCACCAGCAAAGCATCCCCACACCAGCACACCTCCTCCTCCATGCTTTACGGTGGGAACCACACATGCGGAGATCATCCTACTCTGCATCTCACAAAGACACGGCTGTTGTAACCAAAAATCTCAAATTTGGACTCATCAGACCAAAGGACAGATTTCCACCAGTCTAATGTCCATTGCTCGTGTTTCTTGGCCCAAGCAAGTCTCTTCTTATTATTGGTGTCCTTTAGTAGTGGTTTCTTTGCAGCAATTCAACCAGGAAGGCCTGATTCACACAGTCTTCTCTGAACAGTTTATGTTGAGATGTATCTGTTACCTGAACTCTGTGAAGCATTTATTTGGGCTGCAATCTGAGGTGCAATTAACTCTAATGAACTTATCCTTTGCAGCAGAGAAAACTCTGGGTCTTCCTTTCCTATGGCGGTCCTCATGAGAGCCAGTTTCATCAATTCCACAAATTAACGTTAAACCTGTTAATTTAAATGCATTTGAGTTGACTACCTCATGAAACTGGTTGAGAGAATGCCAAGAGTGTGCAAAGCTGTCATTAAGGAAAAGGGCGCTACTTTGAAGAATCTCAAATATATTTTGATTTGTTTAACACTTTTTTGGTTACTACATGATTCCATATGTGTTATTTCATAGTTTTGATGTCATTCTACAATGTAGAAAATAGTAAAAATTAAGAAAAACCCTTGAATGAGTAGGTGTGTCCAAACCTTTGACTGGTACTGTATAAGCCTAAGACTATATATTTTTAATGGTCCGCGGGCTTATTAAAATGTTTTACAAAGTTGCATGCTTCTGACATATGAAATAAAGGTCATCACACAATTAACCTAATTTCAAATGTAGGTGTAACTGCAATACTTCGATTTGTATGTTGTTGTTTTTTTATTTACCAAACTATTTAATAACCTCAACATTAAAAGGATAGAAAAAATATATATATTAAGTCAATATAACACGTATAGCAAAGAGAGGATGAAGTATGAGAAATATTATTGAGTGAAACTAACTGGGTTCTCCCTGGATGTCCGGATGCTCCTTCTGATAGTCCTCCTTCTTTTTGTCCAGCTCCTGCTGAAAGTTCTCAAATTCTTCCTGGTACTTGTCCTTGTCCTCCTTGGGCATCTCTGCTTCAGGTGGGGGCTTCAATGGGACAGACAAAACAAGTCCTGTGAACCAGCGCTGAAGAGACTGAGGCCCCTTATTCACATAATGCTTTCGCATACCTCTATTGAAGAAATATGGCACACAATTCACAATTTCACTCTGATGTTCTTCCAATTAAAATTGTACTGAGTGGTACTGTAAGTGGTTTAACTTATGGTAAGTGGAAAATGTAGTAGTTACAGTTATGAGTGGTATAACTAAGAAAATCTAGTTACCAGTTCTTGGCCAGGCTCTGTTAGTCTGAAGGTCAGGAAGGACAGGACATCATGATCGTCTGGAAAACAAAAGTTACATACAAACAAATTAGTAAAACAAAACACATTAAAACATGATTAAACAAAATAATTGTATCATTATTAAACAATATAACCTGACAATATCCAAATTTGACAATTTAAGCAGTTTAATAAATTAGGAATAGTACAAATCAAATTTGAAAGAAATGACATACAAAGGGGGTCATACATGCTTATGGCAAGTTTAATAATGCATTACAACCACATCATAATGCATTATACCTGCAGGCCTCAATTAAACCGTTACCAAGATAACCACCTGCTAGACCACCAGTGGCAGCTGAGATGCCAAAGTAGCCCTCCTGTGGAATGATCATGTTGTCCACCTTTGTACAGAACTCATAGTCATCCTTATCTGGCGTGAAACCATTGTTGATCAGCACCTGACAGGACAGACAATGGTATACCACATTAACCAAGGGCAATCAACTACTATGTTTTTTTTTTTTTTAATGGCATATTTCTGTGTTGTTTGATGCATTTGGGTGTTGATATTTGTATCGTGTTCTCAATAAATGACCAATATAAAAACACCAGTCAAATTTGTCTCTGTTTTTGATTTGAGGGGATTGATCATTGACTTACTGTTAGTGTTTTCTTATAGTATGTTATTTTGGCTCTGACGGGATAGGGTTTGTTACGGAAGTCTCTTAAGCATGTCCCCAGGGCCTGAGTCGTGCCATCACTGAAAATAAAACATCATTTTTAGACACTAAAGAAACATTACATAGTAGTATTAGAATCAGTAGTAGTAGTAGTACTTTATATATCACAAGAACGGAAATTCATTCATCCCAACAAGCATCGACAATACAAAGTACAAAGGCAGATTTATAACAAGTATAAAGGACACATGCACCATAGCAGCAGGAGAAGCAAGTACAGAGAATATAGGGCTCCATACAAACAAACAGAAAATACATGGTTTGGAGAGTTCAGAAATTAAGGAAAACAGTTCAAATTAATTTATCCTATTATTGTAAACAGATAGAGTAGTGACGACACAGAATACAGTGGTGTGAGCTCTAAGACATAAGGCTAGATCAACTGGCACAGAAAAGTGATTTAAAGCTTTCACTGCCCAGGGAGATTAGGATGAGATAGAGGATTATATAATCTCCAACCACAAATATATAATCATATTTTCTAATCTTCTTTAAGTTGTAAAATGTTCAGTTGGTGATGTCAGCGAGGCGAAGGAAATGTTGACTTACTTTGGGTGATCATAAACAAGTCCACCATTGTTTCCCACTACCAGCACAGCAGGGTTATTTTTCTAAAACAAACAGTAAAACAAACAACAATCTGTAATCTACCTAATCTATGTTTTAAAGGACATTGTGTTTCTTTAATTCCATTCAATATACGTTATCAGACCTAGGTTACAACTTGAAAATATGAAGAAAAATATATATATCCAAGATAAGAAAGTGTGTACAGTATTAACATAATAATAATAATAATAATAATAATAATAATAAAGCCATTTCGCAGACGCTTTATCCAAAGCGACTTCCAGTCATGTGTGCATACATTTTTACGTATGGGTGGTCCCGGGGATCGAACCCACTACCCTGGCGTTACAAGCGCCATGCTCTACCAATTGAGCTACAGAGGACCACATGCATTTCCAATTATTTGCATTGTAGTATTTGAATTAAAATATTAAAATGACAGATATTATAAAAAAACGGTTAATTGTCATTTTACCTGAATTCATTTACAAGATCCTTTTGACTTTTTTTGGTTTACCTATAATTAAATAAATAAATACATTTATTGTAAATTGATTAAATGAATATAATAAAATCATTGATTTGGCCACCAACCTTCCCATCGTTGTCAAAGGAATCGAAGAAGATGCCGAGGCCGTTCCAGTTGTCAGCGGCTCCATAGACAGGACCATCCAGGCCTTGGGCAGTGGTGAACCATATTGCCTGTTAGAGGGGCAGACAGGGAGAGATGAGGACCGGGAGAGATGAGGACCGGGAGAGATGAGGACCGGGAGAGATGAGGACAGGGAGAGATGAGGACAGGGAGAGATGAGGACAGGGAGAGATGAGGACAGGGAGAGACTGTGAATGTCCAAAAATTCTTGTTTAACTGTCTGAATAACTATAGGTAACAGTAGAGTAGCAGAGGGACGGCAGATACAGTGAAACGTACAGTACAGTGAAAGCATAATGTAGGACTTGAACCCACGACCTTGGCGTTACTAGCGCCACGCTTTTACCAACTGAGCCACACAGGGACAGGACAGACATGGACAGAAAAACATGGGGACTAACCTGAAGTCTGAGCCTAAAGGTCAGCACAACTCCACATTCACTACCAGCAGACTAGCTGCCAGGATATAGGTGTAGGTAGCTCAATGGGACAGACAGTGCCTTCGGAAAGTATTCAGACCCCTTCACTTTTTCCACATTGTTACATTACAGCCTTATTCTAAAAATCCTCACTAATCAACACACAATACCCCATAATGACAAAGTGAAAACAGTTAATTTTTAGTTTTTTTGCTAATTTACAAAAAAAAACAGAAATACCTTATTTACATAAGTATTTAGACCCTTTTTTATGAGAGTCGAAATTGAGCTCAGGTGCATCCTGTTTCCATTGATCATCCTTGAGATGTTTCTACAACTTGATTGGAGTCCACCTGTGGTAAATTCAATTGATTGGACATGATTCGGAAAGGCACACACCTGTCTATATAAGGTCCCACAGTTGACAGTGCATGTCAGAGCAAAAACCAAGCCATGAGGTCGAAGGAATTGTCTGTAGAGCGCTGACACAGGATTGTGTCGAGGCACAGATCTGGGGAAGGGTACCAAACAATTTCTGTAGCATTGAAGGTCCCCAAGAACACAGTGGCCTCCATCATTCTTAAATGGAAGAAGTTTGGAACCACCAAGACTCTTCCTAGAGATGGCCGCCCGGCCAAACTGAGCAATCGGGGGAGAAGGGCCTTGGTCAGGGAGGTGACCAAGAACCAATGGTCACTCTGACAGAGCTTTAGAGTTCCTCTGTGGAGATGGGAGAACCTTCCAGAAGGACAACCATCTCTGCAGCACTCCACCAATCAGGCCTTTATGGTAGAGTGGCCAGACGGAAGCCACTCCTCAGAAAAAGGCACATGACAGCCAGCTTGGAGTTTGCCAAAAGGCACCTAAAGACTCTCCGACCATGAGAAACAAGATTCTCTGGTCTGATGAAACCAAGATTGAACTCTTTGGCCTGAATGCCAAGCGTCACGTCTGGAGGAAACCTGGCAGCATCCCTACGGTGAAGCATGGTGGTGGCAGCATCATGCTGTGGGGATATTTTTCAGCGGCAGGGACTGGGAGACTAGTCAGGATCGAGGCAAAGATTAACGTAACAAAGTACAGAGAGATCCTTGATGAAAACCTGCTCCAAAGCGCTAAGGACCTCAGACTGGGGCGAAGGTTCACCTTCCAACAGGACAACCACCCTAAGCACACAGCCAAGACAACGCAGGAGTGGCTTTGGGACAAGTCTTTGAATGTCCTTGAGTAGCCCAGCCAGAGCCCGGACTTGAAAACGATTGAACATCTCTGGAGAGATCTGAAAATAGCTTTGCAGCAACGCTCCCCATCCAACCTGATAGAGCTTGAGAGGATCTGCAGAGAAGAATGGGAAAAACTCCCCAAATACAGGTGTGCCAAGCTTGTAGCTTCATACCCAAGAAGACTTGAAGATGTAATCGCTGCCAAAGGTGCTTCAACAAAGTACTGAGTAAAGGGTTGAAATACTTATGTAAATGTGATTTTTTTATTTTGTAGATTTTTTTTATACATTTGCAAAAATATCTAAAAACCAGTTTTTGCTTTGTCATTATGGGGTATTGCGCGTACATTGATGAGGGGAAAAACTATTTATTCCATTTTAGAATAAGACTAACGTAAAAAAATGTGGGAAAAGTCAAGAGGTCTGAATACTTTCCAAATGCACTGTAAATAGGCCTTCCAACAGTCTCATAGAAAAGGCTCAGAACACTTACGTATCACACTATTGAGCTGACCCAAAAACATACTGCGCTGGCTCTGATATTTCATTTTCACGTTGTGTTTTCCAGCACGGCTCCAGCAACTATGGCGGATGTGTGACCAGGCCAGTACAGCTTGGCTCAGCTCAGTAGGGTGACCAGGCCTAGAGCATAGATAATGATAGAGGACACTAGCGGCCAAAAGGCTGAATGGGCAGCGCCATTGAGGACTTTCACCATAGAGCCCCACAGTGGAGGTGTCATAATACCCATAAAACCGAGCGGTCAAACAGGGAAATGGTTCCAATCGTTTTTTCCACCATTAAATTTTTCCCCATAAGGGATTTTTTAGAAACACTTAAAATAAGGGCTGTGTTTTGTGTAGGCTTACCCTGGCATAACGTTTTGATAACCATGTAAATCTCTCTCGGACAAGGTGAATTTGATCAATATATTACAAATTCCTGCAAGCTTCTGCATGTCATCTCAAGCTGACACCTTTGCTAACAGGTATTGTGTCAATTTAAAACTTGCACAAGATAGTTCACAGAATTGTGAATTTAAAGAAATGTTGCCAATTTATTAATTACTACATTTAGCCAACATTAGATAGTTAATCCAGAGATTCTTACCTTCGCCTCGATTCGGCAGTCTCTTCCAGATCATCATGGCATTTGTAGTTCTTAATGATAGCCACATTAGCATTTAAATTTGGGGGAGGTAAATACAGGCGACTATATTGATAAAAATCACCTTGTCCTAGAGAGATTTACATGGTTATCAAAACATCACGCCAGGGTAAGCCTACACGAAACACAGCCCTTATTTTAAGTGTTACTTAAAAAATCCCCTATGGGAAAAATGAATGGTGGAAAGAATGACTGGAACCATTTCCTTGTTTGACCGCTAGGTTTTATGGGTATTATGACTCGTACTGTGGTACTCTATTCTGAAGTAGTCAACTGGGTGGGACTTCCTATGGGTTAAGGAAGGTTCACATAATTCCACCCAGGTCATCAGGAGGCATCAGCCAATTAATTATACTTGTGAGCCAACAGAAGTAGTAGTAGAAGAAAACGGACTACTTCAAAATGGAGATGGACAAAATGGAGCTGCCTGTGGGCTCGCAGACTCCATAATTGGACAGATACAAAGAAGAGTCCTCTATCATTCTCTATGGGCTAGAGTCAGTATATGGAAGCCATAGGAAGGAAGGTGTTCTTGCTCACTTGGCTAGCTTCACAATAACAAGATGCATACATATGCTGTAGCCAGTGTTTTTAAAGCACACTGCAGTTAGCCCAGGGTTAAGTAATGCTTGTGTGAAAGGAAGATAGAATAGCCCTGGGCTAAATTTAACCCAGGTTTAAGGATAGCCCTGTGCTAAGAAAATGCTGTGTGAAAAGGCCTAGTGTGAAGCTAGACATGAGTGAATTTCCCAATCTTTATATAATAAAGGAGAATTGTTGGTGTTCCTTTTACCAGGCCGTCCGCTCCCATCCTCCCTCGTCCAGACACACGGAATGTCACCTCTGCTTCCCAGTTGTCAAAGTTGACCGTGGTCTTGGTCCAGACCGAGCCCTTCTGACTCCTGAGAGAGGGGGTGATACGGACCTGGTCGGCACTGGGGATGGCATCTGGAATACAGACACAAGACGTTAACGTTAGTCAGCAGGGTTGGGGTAAAGTCTAAGGCATGAAGTCTTAAATTCATACCGAGCAAACCCTTAAGTGACAGAAGGCTAAGACAGCTCAGGTACCAGAAGCACTAGCGGTCCGTTGCGTTGTGACTGTACCGTACAGAAGCTTTGTGACTGAGTGTGAATGTCCAGAAATACTTGTTTAACTGTTTGCATAGCGTAACTACAGTAAAGTAAGTCTTGTCCAAGCCAGAATGGCCCATAGTGTAACTACAGGTGGAGAACCAGTATTGGTCCGGGGTAAACAATTGACCAGAAGGTAATTTCTTTACAAACATTGAGGTTAGCAACATCATTGTGCCTTAAGCCTACGTACACATGTACATGTGTTACTGGGATTGTTATTATTTCCATGGTTCTTTGTGGACAACATTAATATGGATTAATTACTTTCTGAAACCTTATGTAAAAGACAAAAAATAGGTGTCCTATACATAGTCCTAGTATTGTTAGCATTGCAGTCAAGGGTTTGGCAGATAGCCAAGGCCCACAATAGTTTATGTATATATTTTGAGGCCAAATTCAAAATGTCACAGTAGTACAATCGTGTGCGTAAAACAACATGCCATATGCTGTACCCTGATAAGAAACGGCCAACAGTATCAAATTGACTCCTAAATCAGGTTGCGTCGACACCAGCCTGGGACCTTTGCACTGCTTCTAAAGATACTGATTTGTTAACCCTTTGCGTTACACAAAACAAAATTAAAATGTAGGTTTGGCAACACCAGATGGTATACTTTGGGGTAGGGTGATTTAGCCATCTGGCAGGCATGAATGTAGCTAGCTAGCTAGCTACTTGGTAACTTTACTTATGTCAGCATGTTGCATGATGGTGCATGTGTATCCTGTTAACATTTCCCTTCTCCTACTTCTCTCCCCGTCTCCTGATGCTGCTGGCTATTTCACTGCCATGACATATTGAAACAAGTTTGATATCAGGCCACTGTGTTTGATACTGATAGCCATGTGTAGCAAGCCATGTCTGCACTGACAAGTCATCAGTGGGTACAGGCAGTAGCCGGCTAGCTACAACAATCGTGTCATAAATGTTCCCCCACATGCAAAACCGCTAGCTACAATCGCTGGCTAGAGTGGCAAGATATCTATTGCAGCCGATTCACCTTACTATAATGATTGATAACGGTCAGCAATAGCCTAGCCACCGGCACAAACTTAAACTTACTTCCACTGTGTACCCAAAAAGGAATACTCCCGTCGGCTTGAGACAGGTGCGGTCCCTTGAAACTGTACTTGTATTCAAACCGGCGGTTTGGTGTTTCTGCGGTCGAAGCAGCGGCGGCAATATTATTTGCATTACTGTGGTGGAATATGAAAGTTAATATCAATAAACACGCATCAGCAGCCAGGCGGTTTCCTACTGACACTGCCATCTTTTTGGTACCACTGCTGACGTAGCATTGAATCAGAGAGGATGATGGGAATGCCTGTAGGGCCAACAGGGCGCTTTCTTATTGGTCGAATCCCTACACATTGTAGGCTGAAATGATACGTTGTAGGCTGACACATGTCTGCATTTCTTTCACAATGGAAACAACGGACCGTCACCTTTTGTTTTCACAATGTAGCCCAACCAGTCTTACTTTCTGTTGTATTTTCTGAAATCTTTGCCATATTTTAGGAACAGATTTTATGGATTTTATCGAGTCGTGTGATGTGGCCACATCTTTCACCTCAAGTGACCTATAGGCTGTGCAAAAATAACAGTGTGACCACATCATACACGACATGATTCATGATTGTCGTAGTAAATATATAATGTTATAGCTTGGTCTGACTAAAATCTTGTGCATGACCCATCTTGTGTTGGGCCTTTGTATTTAATACAATGCACAAGAGACTTCTATCTTGTCAGCCTTATCAGCAGGTGGCTATGGACAACACCCACGCCATAGGTCTCTCAGTTCTTCCAACTCACGAGTTCTTGCTCTGAGGACACACACACACACACCCACACACACACACACACACACATCATCACTGATAAACACACACACACACACACACACACACACCACTGATAAACACACACACACACACACACCACTGTTAAACACACACAAACACACACACACACAAAAACCCCCCTTCTCTTAGGGCTGAACATCTGAAGACAGAGAACCCGACTCAGAGCCAATGCAACAGTGACACTAGCCTGGAGGTGACCTCGCCCAACTCATCAGGACCAATCAGAAGATCAGAACTACTAGAATCAACCTACTTTATTTTATTGTATAAAATGTCAGCACACAATGTTTAGGGGCTCTCGCTCAGATATCTCCCTACGAGATTGACGAACGGGTCCGTGCACGCTATTTACAGATATCTTTACCTCTGAATAAACTGCCTTATATTATACAATTATCCACCTTGTCCGAAAGTCTCTACTTGGTCTCCGTTCTCCAGTAAACTTGTGATCATCAACAAAATGTATAATGATTTGTTGTTTGGTGGAGGGATATACCTACTGTATTGTTGTGAATAATATAAGCATTTTTCGTTAGCATAACAGCCATAACATAATGATCCTGAATAACAACAACAATAAAAGTAGTTATGGTACATGTGTTTTTACATCTGTGAGTCTTTCTGGGTAGGTCTCTAACATGCTGACCATGCCGCTCGCGTTGCGTGCGCAAGCGTTGCAAAATAAATGCAATTCAATCATTGCACCCACACTGCGAGTAGCCAGGCGCTAAAATATAACTTGGTTCTATTTGTGATGCTTGACTCACTGCAAGCCCTGCCTCTCCCATCTCCTCATTGGTTTTTAGGAGCATATACCCACGTGGGTGATTGAAAAATGAACTGAGGTCCACACTCCAGTACAGTTGGTAGTGGTAATGCAATTTAAAGTTGGTTGCCAACCGCCATATAAAGTCCAAAGAAGAAGAAGAAGAAGCCTGAAGGTAAAATAACAACCCAATGTTTATATCCCAGGACAAATTAGCTAGCAACAGCAAGCTAGCTAGCTAAATTGCCATACATGTTAATGCTTTTTGACCTGTCCCCAAATTAATTAGTTAATTTTGATATTTCAACCTGCATGTCCTGATCGTGTCTGGTGTGGGTGGACAAAATCAACATGCGCGTGATGGCGTGTGCGGTCTGGTCAGCATGTAAGAGATTTCCACACCTGGGTTGTACAACATTTTCCCATTATTCTTTTCAGAATTCTTCAAGCTCTGTCAAATTGGTTGTTGATGATTGCTAGGCAACCATTTTCAGGTCTTGCCATAGATTTAAGCAGATTAAAGTCAAAACTGTATCTCGGCCACTCAGCAACATTCACTGTCTTCTTGTCAAACAACTCCAGTGTAGATTTGGCCTTGTGTTTTAGGTTATTGTCTTGCTGAAAGGTGAATTCATCTCCCAGTGTCTGGTGAAAAGCAGACTGAACCAGGTTTTCCTCTAGGATTTTGCCTGTGCTTAGCTCCATTTCATTTATTTTTAATCCTGAAAAACTCCCCAGTCCTTAACGATTACATTTACATTTACGTCATTTAGCAGACGCTCTTATCCAGATTACAAGCATACCCATAACATGATGCAGCCTCCACTGTGCTTGAAAAGAATGGAGAGTGGTACTCAGTAATGTGTTATATTGTATTTGCCCCAAACATAACACTTTGTATTCAAGACAAAAAGTTAATTGCTTTGCCACATTTTTTGCAGTATTACTTTAGTTCCTTGTTTCAAACAGAATGCATGTTTTGGAATATTTTTATTCTGTACAGGCTTACTTCTTTTCACTCTGTCAATTAGGTTAGTACTGTGGAGTTGATCCATCCTCAGTATTCTCCTATCACAGCAATTAAGCTCTGTAACTGTTTTAATGTTACCATTGGCCTCATGGTGAAATCCCTGAACGGTATCCTTCCTCTCTGGCAACTGAATTAGGAAAGATGCCTGTATCTTTGTAGTGACTGGGTGTATTGATACACCATCCAAAGTGTAATTAATAACTTCACCATGCTCAAAGTCTGCTTTTCTAAAAATGTTCACCCATTTACCAATAGCTGCCCTTCTTTTCGAGGCATTGGAAAACCTCCCTGGTCTTTGTGGTTGAATCTGTGTTTAAAATTCACTGCTCGACTGAGGAACCTTACAGATAATTGTATGTGTGGGGTACAGAGATGAGGTAGTCATTAAAAAAATTATGTTAAACACTATTATTGCACACAGAGTGAGGCCATGTAATTTATTATGTGACTTGTTAAGCACATTTTTACTCCTGAACTTATTTAGGCTTGCCATAACAAAGGGGTTGAATAATTATTGACTCAAGCCATTTCAGCTTTTCATTTTTGATTAATTTGTTAAAAATTCCTAAAACATGATTCCACTTTGACATTATGGGGTATTGTGTGTAGGACAGTGACACAGCATCCCAATGTAATCCATTTTTAATTCAACACAACAAAATTGGAATAATTCAAGAGGTGTGTGTATACTATCTGAAGGCATAGCTGCACTTGTTTGGGTGTCGTGAAGTTGTGCACAAAAACTACATACATCTTTAGCAAGTTAACATTAAATAATTTGACACAGCTCTGTAATTGGGAGGAGAATGCAACACTTGCTGTTCCCATCTCCAACCCCTTGTATCCATCCATAATGAAGGTTAAACGAAGCAGCAAAGCGGATATGCTCTTGGAAAAGTGCTAATAACGCACAATTGGTTCTGTATTACAACAATACTTACTGACGTTTTCATTTTCACCAGGCCTTGGCCTAAGACCAGAGTCATTAAAAAAGCTCAAGCAACTTTAAGTAATTGATGGACAGTCAAACAGGATGTTTAGTGTCCACTTTGCTTTTCGCTATGTCAACGTCTGGGGAACTTGGCCGCTTTCACATAAACCCATTGAGAGATTCTGGGTTTGCTTCTGTACTGTGTAGACAAACCAGAAATATCACTCCAACAAATTCACATACAAAAGCCCAACACCCTCCCAAGCTCTCACACTTCTCTTTTAAACATAATTCTGATTCTGAATGATGACTGAATCCAGCCAACTCAAAGATTGTGAATCCAGCCCAAAAAATTATCAAGACTGTCCACGTAACAGGACAATAAGTAACAACAATAATCAAGGGTGCGGGGGATGCAGTTGTAATAGAAATGAAAATCAGTAAATAAACATATTGTACAATGCAATAGAATTATCAAAAACAACAATGGCATAGAATACATGTGCTGGTTGGTTGGTCTGTCAGACACTTGTCAGTCGTCTTATGGCACGCATCAATGTAGTACGCCTCAAACCCACATCTCTCTGCATCTTTCGTCAACAGGATGGGTAGCCTATTCTCATCAGAGAGGTCTTGGAAACCTTTTAATGATGATTTTAAATTTGTGGAAATTAAACACTAATTGCTTTATATTTTTGACATTGGCAACCCTGTCTCGGGTTCTGTGGCGGTGTAGTGACAACACAGGTTTTCCTGTTTCTACTGTTCTCAATGACAACGCTGTGCTCACTGAGCCTATACTTTGTCAAGGTTTTTCTAAGGTTTTGTTCAGTAACCATGGTCAAATAGTTTACTGTGGTGTACTGGCGATTTTAGGGCCAGATAGCACTGCATTTTGCTTTGTGCTTCTTGTGTTTGTGTTTCCCAATAGGTGATGTAGTTTTGTTTTGACTGTGTTGTAATTTGGTTTATTCTGATTGATTGGATGTTCTGGTCCTGAGGCTTCACTGTTGTTAGTAGAACAGGTTTGTGAACGCAACCCCAGGACCAGCTGGATGAGGATACCCTTTTCTTTGCTCAGCTCTTGGCATTGCAGGGCCAATTAATTAATTTTTTATTTTTTATTAGTGGCAATGGCCTAATTCTGCCCTGCATGCATTGTTTGTAGTTTTCCTCTGGACATGTAGGATAATATTACTTAACTCTGCATGCAGCGTTTCAGTGGGGTGTTTGTCCCATTGGGTGAAATCTTGTTTTACAAGTGGACCCCACACCTCGCTGCCATAAAGTGCAAATATTTTAATGACATATTTCAATTTGAATTTGTTTTTTTTAATGGCGAAGAATGCCCTGCTTGCTTTCTTTCTCAGTTCATTCACTGTCTCATTTACGTGTCCAGCTGAGCTTATTTTTAACCTAAGTCATTTTAGTGTGTGCAGGACTCTGTATATTACTATGTGTTTTGGACTCTGCGTTTTGGACTCTGTGTTTTGGACTCTGTGTTTTGGACTCTGTGTTTTGGACTCTATGTTTTGGACTCTATGTTTTGGACTCTTTCCCTCAACATGGGTCAAATTTATTATTTTCCTTCTGAGAACAAATAACAGCTATGTCCCAATTGACAAGGGTGCAGCCCATTCCCAAGGTACCTACAATTTTAAAAGTCAGCATCAGCATCCGTGCCTTCGCCAGGTATATCCCATACACCTTTGCGACACAACTTCCGGTTAATTAATTGCGGATTGAAGTCCTCGCTTCAAATAACATTTCTTCCAGAAGAATGAGGAATAACTTATTGTAATGTGAGTATTACGTTTGTTTATTTACCAATTTATGTTCAAATGTTCATCAAATTACTGTCATATATATTGTCATATATACAGTATTTTAAATAGAATCATTTGTACATACAACGCTGAGTTTGCGCTTAACAGCCAGCTAGCCAAGCCAGTCTAGCTAGCTAAAGATTGACTTGATCTAGCTAGCTAGCTGGCAAGCGATCTCGTCCGAATTTGCTGTTTAGCCAAACAACGAAACGAACTAATTGCAAATTCAGAAGAAGAAACGGACCGTTTTTAAATCCTGAAATGGCGATCTTGCTTGCAAGCTAATGACAAAAGTTGCAAATCATTCTTTTCCAATCTGTTTTCAGGGACTAAAGAGTCCAGGGGCTGATTATTCATTAAACACTATATCATTGTTTACATGTTGTTCATTTGTTCCACAATGAGGCCATGCTCAGAGAGAGAACAGTCAGTGCCATAATTTGCATTTGATTAAAGGGAGACCGAAATAAAAGGGCCTGAGCACATCCTTTTAACAAGCTTAGATGAAGAGGAGAGGAGGGGGGAGAATATTTGGCAGGAATATTTCTACCAAATCCCATCTGGAAGTAATTAATCGAACAGTGTACGAGGGCCAGCCTTAAAAAGATTTCACATATTTGCTGAAGTGCCCCTTGTTCCTAATTATATATTTCCAATCATTATTTAGAACTTCCCACTAACAAAAATGTGAAAGTGAATGAATGCCCCCCTCCCTCTTCTCCCCCTTCATCCTACAGCATTAAATTAATTCCCAATGGCAGAGAATGAATCAGTTACTGTGCTGGAATAAAGACATTAATGAGGTAATTTTATTAGCACAGTGGTCCGGCCGGTCCAATCTGGTTCCAAACGGGGGGGCAGAGAGAACAGAGAGGTGGAGCCATGGAGGAAATTAGGGTTACCCTGCGTAGACACTAATTATGTGTTTAATATATTTAGTGGAGAGCAGCGAGCTCCAAATTAACTGCCCAAAAAAACTGCTGCATTGATGATGAAACGAGGAAAAAAAGACATTGTTGCCCTCCCATATAATTACAGGACAGTGCAAATTTGTTTCTAATGAGGCGAAAGCCATGCACCCCCTTTAAACATAAAACTAGTCTCCCTAGAAACTGGTGAAAGCTGGCTCTTGGGGCTTGTTGGGACCTAAGTTTAAGGAAGCATTGAGGGAGGGGGACAATGAGGTATTGTCAGGGTCCTGAGTGCTTTGTGTGCTGTAAACAGGTAAGTGGTGAATAGCTCCCCTTCTGAGACTCCTGGGGGGCCCATCTTCCCAGCACAGCAAAACTTGGCCCTGAAAAAGAGGTCCAAAGGGGTCCGGTAAAGAGCAGGAGGGTTAGTGAATGGGCCCGCAGCAACGAGCTGCTCTGAATGGGCCTAGTGGTTCTTAAGCGATTACACTGTGTTGTGCCGACTCCCTCTCATCGAGTTATCTTTACACAGGCTTTGTCTCCTCTGATTGGACCTGATGAGGGACTAATTGGTAGCTTTTTTACAAACGGCATACTTAAGCCAATGGCAATCTGTGGAACGTGGTACTTAAACCAATGGCAAGCTGGGGAAGACAGCATGAGCAGAGTTAATGAGAGGCTTTGCACAAATAAAGGCTTCAAAATGGGCCTGTTTTCACACAATGGAGAAAAAGGAAAGTTGAAGATATCCTTTGGTTTTTCTCCACATCTTTCACAATTTTACGTGCAGGTATCTGAAAAGAGAAAGAGGGGTGACGGGGGGGACACACGGTGCTCATAGAAAGTTTGAGGTACTCGAGGTCTGCATAAAGGAATCTATTCTATATTGTTTGGGGGGGCCCTTGGTTTAGTGTGTCTATAAATAATGAGAGAGAGGACTACTCCTCATAATGAATGTGCTTTAGTCTCCCTAGACAATGACAGGCCGCTCTTCACTGAGGCACACCGGACTGTGTGGAACCACTTTGAGGTAAATGTTTTAGTCCCCCCTAGCCTAAAGAATAATAACACCTTATGGGCCCACACACTACTTGGGTAATAGGGAGGGAGGGAGTGCAGGTTAGCAGACTTTGTCCAACTAATATATTGCACTGAAGATAGCATGGGACAAGTGGAGCCAAACGTTGAGTCAGCTAACTGTTTATATAGTCAAAATATACTATACAGTACCAGTCAAAAGTTTGGACACACCTACTCATTCAAGGGTTTTTCTTTATTTTTTACTATTTTCTACATTGTAGAATAATAGTGAAGACATCAAAACTATGAAATAACACATATGGAATCATGTAGTAAACAAAAAAGTGTTAAACAAATCAAAATAGATGTTATATTTGAGATTCTGCAAAGTAGCCACCCTTTTGCCTTGATGACAGCTTTGCACACTCTTGGCATTCTCTCAACCAGCTTCACCTGAAATGCTTTTCCAACAGTCTTGAAGGAGTTCCCACATATGCTGAGCACTTGTTGGCTGCTTTTCCTTCACTCTGCGGTCCAACTCATCCCAAACCATCTCAATTGGGTTGAGGTCGGGTGATTGTGGAGGCCAGGTCATCTGATGCAGCACTCCAACACTCCTTCTTGGTCAAATAGCCCTTACACAGCCTGGAGGTGTGTTGGGTCATTGTCCTGTTGAAAAACAAATGATAGTCCCACTAAGCGCAAACCAGATGGGATGGCGTATCGCTGCAGAATGCTGTGGTAGCCATGCTGGTTAAGTGTGCCTTGAATTCTAAATAAATCACTGACAGTGTCACCAGCAAAGCACCCCCACACCATCACACCACCTCATCCATGCTTCACGGTGGGAACCATACATGCAGAGATCATCCGTTCACCTACTCTGCGTCTTACAAAGAGACGGCGGTTGGAACCAAAAATCTCAAATTTGGACTCATCAGACCAAAGGACAGATTTCCACTGCTTGTGTTTCTTGCCCCGGCAAGTCTCTTCTTCTTATTGGTGTCCTTTAGTAGTAGTTTCTTTGCAGCAATTCGACAATGAAGGCCTGATTCATGCAGTCTCCTCTGAACAGTTGATGTTGAGATGTGTCTTTTACTTGAACTCTGTGAAGCATTTATTTGGGCTGCAATTTCTGAGGCTGGTAACTAATGAACTTATCCTCTGAAGCAGAGGTAACTCTGGGTCTTCCTTTCCTGTGGCGGTCCTCATGAGAGCCAGTTTCTTTATAGCGCTTAATGGTTTTTGCGACTGCACTTGGAGAAACTTTGAAAGTTCTTGAGATTTTCCGGATTGACTGACCTTCATGTCTTAAAGTACTGATGGACTGTCATTTCTCTTTGCTTATTTGAGCTGTTCTTGCAATAATTTGTTTACCAAATAGGGATATCTTCTTTATACCACCCCTACCTTGTCACAACACAACTGATTGGCTCAAACGCATTAAGAAGGAAAGAAATTCCACAAATTAACTTTTAACAAGGCACACCTGTTAATTGAAATGCATTCCAGGTCACTACCTCATGAAGCTGGTTGAGAGAATGCCAAGAGTGTGCAAAGCTGTAATCAAGGCAAAGGGTGGCTACTTTAAAGAATCTCAAATATAAAATATTATAATTTTGTTTAACACTTTTTTGGTTACTACATGATTCCATATGTGTTATTTCATGGTTTTGATGTCTTCAGTGTTATTCTACAATATAGAAAATAGTAAAAATAAAGAAAAACCCTGGAAGGAGTAGGTGTGTCCAAACTTTTGACTGGTACTGTATGTATGGTGTACTTGATAAGCATTAACCACGTAATTACACATCCAACCATGAGGCAAAATAAATGGTTATTTCAGATAATTATTGATAGAGATTTGCAGCAATCATGTCAATGTGAACCATTGTTCTAGTGGCTTAATCTGCAGGTTCTGGGACATTACGTTTTGGGAACGTAAGGCTATTTGCAGCAATCACTTCAAACGAAGCCAGTTTTAGTTGTTATAGCCAGTTGTTATAGCCAGTTGTTATAGCCAGTTGTTATAGCCAGTTGTTATAGCCAGTTGTTATAGCCAGTTGTTATAGCCAGTTGTTATAGCCAGTTGTTATAGCCAGTTGTTATAGCCAGTTGTTATAGCCAGTTGTTATAGCCAGTTGTTATAGCCAGTTGTTATAGCCAGTTGTTATAGCCAGTGTGAGTTGTTATAGCCAGTTTTAGTTGTTATAGCCAGTTGTTATAGCCAGTTGTTATAGCCAGTTGTTATAGCCAGTTGTTATAGCCAGTTGTTATAGCCAGTTGTTATAGCCAGTTGTTATAGCCAGTGTGAGTTGTTATAGCCAGTGTGAGTTGTTATAGCCAGTTGTTATAGCCAGTTGTTATAGCCAGTTGTTATAGCCAGTTGTTATAGCCAGTTGTTATAGCCAGTTGTTATAGCCAGTTGTTATAGCCAGTTGTTATAGCCAGTTGTTATAGCCAGTGTGAGTTGTTATAGCCAGTTGTTATAGCCAGTTGTTATAGCCAGTTGTTATAGCCAGTTGTTATAGCCAGTGTGAGTTGTTATAGCCAGTTGTTATAGCCAGTTGTTATAGCCAGTTGTTATAGCCAGTTGTTATAGCCAGTTGTTATAGCCAGTTGTTATAGCCAGTGTGAGTTGTTATAGCCAGTTTTAGTTGTTATAGCCAGTTGTTATAGCCAGTTGTTATAGCCAGTTGTTATAGCCAGTTGTTATAGCCAGTGTGAGTTGTTATAGCCAGTGTGAGTTGTTATAGCCAGTTGTTATAGCCAGTGTGAGTTGTTATAGCCAGTGTGAGTTGTTATAGCCAGTGTGAGTTGTTATAGCCAGTTGTTATAGCCAGTGTGAGTTGTTATAGCCAGTGTGAGTTGTTATAGCCAGTTGTTATAGCCAGTGTGAGTTGTTATAGCCAGTGTGAGTTGTTATAGCCAGTGTGAGTTGTTATAGCCAGTGTGAGTTGTTATAGCCAGTGTGAGTTGTTATAGCCAGTTGTTATAGCCAGTGTGAGTTGTTCTTGCTGCTGTTGAGTTGTTATAGCCAGTTGTTATAGCCAGTTGTTATAGCCAGTGTGAGTTGTTATAGCCAGTTGTTATAGCCAGTGTGAGTTGTTATAGCCAGTGTGAGTTGTTATAGCCAGTTGTTATAGCCAGTTGTTATAGCCAGTGTGAGTTGTTATAGCCAGTTGTTATAGCCAGTGTGAGTTGTTCTTGCTGCTGTTGAGTTGTTAATGTTCACTGCAGGTTATTGAAAATTCCATTTCCTACTTTACTTTCCTATAGCCTGCTGTCCTCTAAGCTGCTACTAGCTGGTCCTGTTTGTCCTCGTGTTGTTGTGGTAATGGCTGCTAGGCCTTGTGCTGCTGAGGCATGAAGAAACACTGTATGGTAGCCTCATTGAGCTAAGCCTTGGACTCACACTGAGAGGTGAGAAGCCACACTCTCTCTCTCTCTCTTTCTCGCTCTCTGTCTATGTCTCTCTCTCTATATATATATATCCCCCTGTGGTTAAGGTATCTGCTCCACTACATGCAGACAAACTCGTAGACAAAAAAACTCAGACTCTATACAGACCCAATCTCCATCTAGCTTATTAGTATAGGGACTGTCAATGCACTAGTGAGCCATCTGTCTTTCTCTGATATACTGAGCATACTGATCAACTATGAGTGTACTGGTTTATTAGATCTCCATCTATCATTCACCGAAGCATGCTCAATGTACCCTTTTCCATTTCCTGATCCCTTGGTATAAGCCTTGGTGTAATTGGCTGGCCAAATATTTGTGCTGACTAATTAGTAATGGTATTCAGAGTCTAAGTGAACCATTAGCTTACTACAGGTCTCTATTGTCTAACATCCAAAGAGGCTATTTGCATGTCTATTGTCATGGAAATAGTAGATTTCCTCCAGATAGAGAAATTAACGTCCTAATGAAGTGAACCCTGGGCAAAGGAGAGGGACCTCAATTACTAACTCTCTCTCTTTACCACCCCCTGGGTCAATGACATGGATAAACTAAGACTCTCAGGTCATTCATGAGAATATCATGAATATACACAAGGAGAGTACCAATTAATTACAGGTTAGGTTGAATTAGGCAGCAGTGTTATGGTACTGATTTAAAGTGTAACAGGGTTGGTAATAAGGTGGGATGTCATTGGATCGCAAACGTCAATTCTTCCCAGTCTGATATTGACATGCAAGCGGTAGGTCATAGGTCATGTTCTGAAATATTGCATTCTATTTACGTAGCTTGCTAGCTATTTACAATGTGTACGACTTCATATATGTGTGTGTGTACGGTACCTGTTAGATATTGGGGGGTTCCTGGGATGTGTTTTGTATGTTATTGCTGTAATAATAATATAATATGCCATTTAGCAGACGCTTTTATCCAAAGCGACTTACAGTCATGCGTGCATACATTTTTTTTTTGTGTATGGGTGGTCCCGGGGATCGAACCCACTACCTTGGCGTTGCAAGCGCCGTGCTCTACCAGTTGAGCTACAGAGGACCACGTAAGAGTGAGTTAGCTAGCATGCTCTAATTGTAATTGTCGCATAAGCTCCCTGCTAATTCACAGTTATTTCCATGCTAACAGCCGAATCACGAATCTACAGCCATCAACATACTGTTGTCCTGCACATCTGATGTGCTTCCTTGTGTCTATCGTCAGGTACTTACAAAAGCACTGTCTAACTGATTATCTCAAGAGTATAATCATTACATTGTTGTGTAGTGGGGTTATGTCAAGATGTCCACTGTTGTCCAAATCAAATCAAATTTTATTTGTCACATACACGTGTTTAGCAGATGTTATTGCGGGTGTAGCGAAATGCTTGTGCTTCTAGCTCCGACAGTGCAGTAATATCTAACAAGTAATATCTAACAATTTCACAACATATATCCATTACACACAAATCTAAGTAAGGAATGGAATTAAGAATATATACATATATGGACGAGCAATGACAGAGCGGCATGGACTAAGATACAGTAGAATATTATAGAATACAGTATATATATATATATATATATGAGATGAGTAATGCAACATATGTAGACATTATTAAAGTATTTAACAGTCTGATGGCCTTGAGATAGAAGCTGTTTTTCAGTCTCTCGGTCCCAGCTTTGATGCACCTGTACTGACCTCGCCTTCTGGATGATAGCGGGGTGAACAGGCAGTGGCTCGGGTGGTTGATGTCCTTGATCATCTTTTTGGCCTTCCTGTGACATCGGGTGCTTTAGGTGTCCTGGAGGGCGGGTAGTTTGCCCCCGGTAATGCGTTCGGCAGACCGCACCACCCTCTGGAGAGCCTTGCGGTTGCGGGCGGTGCAGTTGCCGTACCAGGCGGTGATACAGCACGACAGGATGCTCTCAATTGTGCATCTGTAAAAGTTTGTGAGGATTTTATGTGCCAAGCCAAATGTATTCAGCCTCCTGAGGTTGAAGAGGCTCTGTTGCGCCTTCTTCACCACACTGTCTGTGTGGGTGGACCATTTCAGTTTGTCAGTGATGTGTACGCCAAGGAACTTGAAGCTTTCCACCTTCTCCACTGCGGTCACGTCGATGTGGATAGGGGGTACTCCCTCTGCTGTTTCCTGAAGTCCACGATCAGCTCCTTTGTTTTGTTGAAGTTGAGTGAGAGGTTATTTTCCTGCCACCACACTCCCAGAGCCCTCACCTCCTCCCTGTAGGCTGTCTCGTCATTGTTGGTAATCAAGCCTACTACTGTTGTGTCGTCTGCAAACTTGATGATTGAGTTTGAGGCGTGCTTGGCCACGCAGTTATGGGTGAACAGGGAGTACAGGAGGGGGCTGAGCACACACCCTTGAGGGGCCCCAGTGTTGAGGATCAGCGAAGTGGAGATGTTGTTTCCTACCTTCACCACCTGGGGTTGGCCCGTCAGGAAGTCCAGGACCCAGTTGCACAGGGCGGGGTTCAGACCCAGGGCCTCGAGCTTAGTGATGAGCTTGGAGGGTACTATGGTGTTGAATGCTGAGCTATAGTCAATGAACAGCATTCTTACATAGTTATTCCTCTTGTCCAGATGGGATACGGCAGTGTGCAGTGTGATGGCGATTGCATCGTCTGTGGATCTATTTGGGCGGTAAGCAAATTGAGGTGGGTCTAGGGTGACAGGTAAGGTAGAGGTGATATGATCCTTGACTAGTCTCTCAAAGCACTTCATGATGACAGAGGTGAGTGCTACAGGGCGATAGTCATTTAGTTCAGTTACCTTTTGCTTTCTTGGGTTAAGGAACAATGATGGCCATCTTGAAGCATGTGGGAACAGCAGACTGGGATAGGGATAGGGAGAGATTGAATATAATACACACCAGCCAGCTGGTCTGCGCATGCTCCTGAGGAAGTGGCAAGGGATGCCGTCTGGGCCGGCAGCCTTGCAGGGGTTAACATGCTCCACTGTTAAGAAGTGACACAGCAAATAATTGTAAGCAGGGAAAGTATCTAGAACCGTTTTGTGGGAGTCACCTGTGATCAGAGAAGTAGAACAGGCCTTCTACCACAGTAAAGCAGCAAAAGTCAATTGTAAGAAAGATAAAACTTCCGAAATTCCTAATAAAGCCATCCATTCCTATAGACAGAACACACAGCATTCCCTAAATGTTCCTAATAGCCAGCCTACAGACCCATGGAGAGAGGAACACACATCGTTCACAGATTAGTGACACGTTGACCCGCTCTCCAGCGAGGGGGGCCGTGCAGGAGAGTATCCCTCATTATCCAGACCTCCAGGAGCATGGAAAGTGAATAGTGGAGGGATTGTGTCAGTCCCTAATAGAACCCCCTACCTCCTACTGGGCTTTGGGTTCCCCCTGAAAGACTCTCTCTTCGGGGATCATGTCATCTGAACCCCTCATTAATGGAGGACTTAAAGCTCTGTGTCGTTTTAGCTTGACCACCTCCACAGCAGTCCAGCATGTTAGTTAACACCTGCTAATGGTTTCATACGGAGGAGTCTCAAGTAGACAGGAATTATCATATCACATGCAAGATGATGAAGCAGCTAATTGGAAAGATGCCTGAAGATAATCATCTGTTAATTTTACATTTTACATTTTAGTCATTTAGCAGACGCTCTTATGCAGAGCGACTTACACGTTAGTGAGTGCATACATTTTCATACTAAATAATATTTAATGTAGATATTTATTAATTTTTGTTACTGCAAAAATATTCACCTTGATGTGATGATATTCAGACTTCTGGCACTTAGCTGTAACTTTTGGATGGATTGCTTCAAAGTTTACAGAAGAAACGGCATCAGCAGGAGCCTGAGAATAGAGTCAGGATAATCACTGCCATCCAGTGGATTCAGTGGGGAGCACACGCTTCAGCCAAGACTCAAATCACTAACGACATCTAGTGGCTGGTAAGCGATACTACTGCAGAAAGACGGGGCGTCTATCAGGCCTATTTTATGCAGTAGTAGCATCCTATGAGGAGTCTATGCCTAGAAGTCTGAGTCCGTATCTACAAAGGTCTCTCAGAGTAGGAGTGCTGATCTAGGATCAGGAACCCCCACCTGTCTATATAATCTGATCAATTATGATCTGAAAGGCCAAACTGATCCTATGTAGATAAGCACACTCGGACGCTTTGTGGAGACGGACCCTGCTCTGTGCAGATAAGACGTCGGGCACAAAGTAATCTCCATCTCCACAAATGAAGTAGACCTAAGGTGAACAGGTATAGCAATATCACCAAATGTGATGTAGTGGCGACAGCAATGGTCTCGTAACAAAAAGTATTGTTTTTCAAAGCTAGATCAAATTGTTCAAGTTTCAAGTTTTATCAGTCGTATGTACGGGATACGCATGGTACACACTGTTCAACGAAATGCTTACTTGCAGGTTCCTTCTGGACAATGCAACAACAATAAGAAATAATAAAAGATAAGAATACGAACAGAAAGTAAATGGCTCAGTAGAATAGAATAAACATTTTATAGGAAGGCACAATTTATAGAACAATATTTATATGTGTTTTGTAGAAGGGGGGATTGGTGTTTAAATTGTGCAGTATTTAGCAATCATAATAAGAGTCTTGTAGCAGCAGTTGTAATGTGTGTGTAGCATGCCTTCATAAAGTATTCACACCCCTTGACTTATTAAACATTTTGTTATGTTACAAAGTGGGATTAACATTGATTTAATTGTCCTTTTCTGTCAACGATCCACACACAATACTCTGTAATGTCGAAGTGGAAGGAAAATTATACGATTTGTAAAAAAAAAAACATGAACAATGTTTTCAACCCCCTGAGTCAATAGATGTTAGAATCACCTTTGGCAGCGATCACAGCTGTGAGTCTTTCTGGGTGAGTCTCTAAGAGCTTTACATACCTGGATTGGGCAATATTTTCCCATTATTATTTAGAAAGTTCTTCATACTCTGTCAAGTTGGTTGTTGATCATTGCTAGAAAGCCATTGCCTGTAACTATCAAATCAAATCAAATCAAATTGTATTGGTCACATGCGCCGAATACAACAGGTGCAGACATTACAGTGAAATGCTTACTTACAGCCCTTAACCAACAGTGCATTTATTTTAAACAAAAAAAGTAAGAATAAAACAACAACAAAAAAAGTGTTGAGAAAAAAAGAGCAGAAGTAAAATAAAGTGACAGTAGGGAGGCTATATATACAGGGGGGTACCGTTGCAGAGTCAATGTGCGGGGGCACCGGCTAGTTGAGGTAGTTGAGGTAATATGTACATGTGGGTAGAGTTAAAGTGACTATGCATAAATACTTAACAGAGTAGCAGCAGCGTAAAAAGGATGGGGTGGGGGGGCAGTGCAAATAGTCCGGGTAGCCATGATTAGCTGTTCAGGAGTCTTATGGCTTGGGGGTAGAAGCTGTTGAGAAGTCTTTTGGACCTAGACTTGGCACTCCGGTACCGCTTGCCGTCGCGGTAGCAGAGAGAACAGTCTATGACTAGGGTGGCTGGAGTCTTTGACAATTTTGAGGGCCTTCCTCTGACACCGCCTGGTATAGAGGTCCTGGATGGCAGGAAGCTTTGCCCCAGTGATGTACTGGGCCGTACGCACTACCCTCTGTAGTGCCTTGCGGTCAGGGGCCAAGCAGTTGCCATACCAGGCGGTGATGCAACCAGTCAGGATGCTCTCGATGGTGCAGCTGTATAACTTTTTTGAGGATCTGAGGACCCATGCCAAATCTTTTCAGTCTCCTGAGGGGGAATAGGCTTTGTCGTGCCCTCTTCACGACTGTCTTGGTGTGTTTGGACCATGATAGTTCGTTGGTGATGTGGACACCAAGGAACTTGAAGCTCTCAACCTGTTCCACTACAGCCCCGTCGATGAGAATGGGGGCGTGCTCAGTCCTCTTTTTTTTCCTATAGTCCACAATCATCTCCTTTGTCTTGGTCACGTTGAGGGAGAGGTTGTTGTCCTGGCACCACACGGCCAGATCTCTGACCTCCTCCCTATAGGCTGTCTCATCGTTGTCGGTGATCAGGCCTACCACTGTTGTGTCGTCGGCAAACTTAATGATGGTGTTGGAGTCGTGCCTGGCCATGCAGTCATGGGTGAACAGAGAGTACAGGAGGGGACTGAGCACGCACCCCTGAGGGGCCCCCGTGTTGAGGATCAGTGTGGCAGATGTGTTGTTACCTACCCTTACCACCTGGGGGCAGCCCGTCAGGAAGTCCAGGATCCAGTTGCAGAGGGAGGTGTTTATTCCCAGGATCCTTAGCTTAGTGATGAGCTTAGAGGGCACTATGGTGTTGAACGCTGAGCTGTAGTCAATGAATAGCATTCTCACGTAGGTGTTCCTCTTGTCCAGGTGGGAAAGGGCAGTGTGGAGTGCGATAGAGATTGCATCATCTGTGGATCTGTTGGGGCGGTATGCAAATTGGAGTGGGTCTAGGGTTTCTGGGATTATGCTGTTGATGTGAGCCATGACCAGTCTTTCAAAGCACTTCATGGCTAGGCCACTCAGGAACATTCAATGTCGTCTTGGTAAGCAACTCCAGTGTAGAGTTGGCCTTGTGTTTTAGGTTATTGCCCTGCTGAAAGGTAAATTAGTCTCTGTGTCTGTTGGAAAGAAGACTGAACAAGGTTTTCCTCTAGAATTTTGCCTGTGCTTAGCTCTATTCCATTTATTTTTATATCCCAAATAAACTCCCTAGTCCTTGCCGATGACAAGCATACCCATAACATGATGCAACCACCACCATGCTTGAAAATAAGAAGAGTGATACTCAGTGTATTAGTATTTGTATTTATTATGGATCCCCATTAGCTGTGTGCCCTCAGGCCCCTACTCTACTACCACATATCTACAACACAAAATCCATGTGTACGTGTGTAGTGCGTATGTTATCGTGTGTTTGTAAGCATGTGTCTGTGCCTATGTTTGTGTTGATTCACAGTCCCAGCTGTTCCATAAAGTGTATTTATATCTGTTTTTTAAAGTCTAATTTTACTGCTTGCATGAGTTACTTGATTTGGAATAGAGTTCCATGCAGTCATGGCTCTATGTAGTACTGTGCGCCTCCCATAGTCTGTTCTTGACTTGGGGACTGTGAAGAGACCTCTGGTGGCATGTCTTTTGGGGAATGCATGGGTGTCCGAGTAGCTGTGTGCCAGTAGTTCAAACAGACAGCTCGGTGCATTCAACATGTCAATACCTCTCACAAATACAAGTAGTGATGAAGTCAATCTCTCCTCCACTTTGAGCCAGGAGAGATTTACATGCATTTTATTAATGTTAGCGCTCTGTGTGCATCCAAGGGCCAGCCGTGCTGCCCTGTTCTGAGCCAATTGCAATTTTCCTAAGTCCCTCTTTGTGGCACCTGACCACACGACTGAACAGTAGTCCAGGTGTGACAAAACTAGGGCCTGTAGGACCTGCCTTGTTGATAGTGCTGTTAAGAAGGCAGAGCAGCGCTTTATTATAGACAGACTTCTCTCCCAATCTTAGCTACTGTTGTATTACATTTACATTTTACATTTTAGTCATTTAGCAGACGCTCTTATCCAGAGCGACTTAAAGTTAGTGCATACATTATTTTATATTTTTCATACTGGCCCCCCGTGGGAATCGAACCCACAACCCTGGCGTTGCAAACACCATGCTCTACTGAGCTACATCCCTGTATCAATATGACAGTTTACAATCCAGGGTTAATCAACTTGCTCAATTTCCATATTAATCGTTACAAGGTTTAGTTGAGGTTGAGGTTTAGGGTTTAGTGAATGATTTGTCCCATATAAAATGCTTTTAGTTTTTTTATATTTAGGACTAACTTATTCCTTGCCACCCATTCTGAAACAAACTGCAGCTCTTTGTTAAGTGTTGCAGTCATTTCAGTCGCTTTAGTAGCTGACGTGTATAGTGTTGAGTCATCCGCATACATAGACACACTGGCTTTATTCAAAGCCAGTGGCATGCTGTTAATAAAGATTGAAAAAAGTAAGGGGCCTAGACAGCTGCCCTGGGGAATTCCTGATTCTACCTCAATTATGTTGGATAGGCTTCCATTAAAGAACACCCTCTGTGTTCTGTTAGACAGGTAACTCTTTATCCACAATATAGCAGGGGGTGTAAAGCCATAACACATACGTTTTCCCAGCAGAAGACTATGATCGATAATGTCAAGAGCCGCATTGAAGTCTAACAAAACAGCCCCCACAATCTTTTTATCATTATAGGGAATGTCCTTCCCTATAAGCGTGCTGAAAGTTTGTTGTAAATTTTACTGTAAAATAGCATTGTATCTGGTCAAACACAATTGTTTCCAAAAGTTTACAAAGGGTTGGTAGCAGGCTGATTGGTTGGCTATTTGAGCCAGTAAAGGGGGCTTTACTATCCTTACAGTTGAAGTCGGAAGTTTACATACACTTTGGTTGGAGTCATTAAAACTTGTTTTTCAACCACTCCACACATTTCTTTTTAACAAACTATAGTTTTGGGAAGTCGGATAGGACATCTACTTCGTGCATAACACAAGTAATCTTTCCCAAAATTGTTTACAGACAGATTATTTCACTTATAATTCACTGTATCACAATTCCAGTGGGTCAGAAGTTTACATACACTAAATTGACTGTGCCTTTAAACAGCTTGGAGAATTCCAGAAAATTATGTCATGGCTTTAGAAGCTTCTGATAGGCTAATTGACATAATTTGAGTCAATTGGAGGTGTACCTGTGGATGTATTTCAAGGCCTACCTTCAAACTCAGTGCATCTTTGCTTGACATCATGGGAAAAGCAAAATAAATCAGCCAAGACCTCAGAAAACAAATTGTAGACCGCCACAAGTCTGGTTCATCCTTGGGAGCAATTTCCAAACGCCTGAAGGTACCACGTTCATCTGTACAAACAATCGTACGCAAGCATAAACACCATGGGACCACGCAGCTGTCATACCGCTCAGGAAGGAGACGCGTTCTGTCTCCTAGAGATGAACGTACTTTGGTGCGAAATGTGCAAATCAATCCCAGAACAACAGCAAAGGAACTTGTGAAGATGCTGGAGGAAACAGGTACAAAAGTATCTATATCCACAGTAAAAACTAGTTCTATATCGACATAACCTGAAAGGCCGCTCAGCAAGGAAGAAGCCACTGCTCCAAAACCGCCATAAAAAAGCCAGACTACGGTTTGCAACTGCACATGGGGACAAAGATCGTACTTTTTGGAGAAATGTCCTCTGGTCTGATGAAACAAAAATAGAACTGTTTGGCCATAATGACCATCGTTATGTTTGGAGGAAAGAGGGTGAGCTTGCAAGCCGAAGAGCACCATCCCAACTGTGAAGCACGGGGGTGGCAGCATCATGCTGTGGGGGTGCTTTGCTGCAGGAGGGACTGGTGCACTTCACAAAATAGATGGCATCATGAGGAAGGAAAATTATGTGGATATATTGAAACATCTCAAGACATCAGTCAGGAAGTTAAAGCTTGGTCGCAAATGGGTCTTCCAAATGGACAATGACCCCAAGCATACTTCCAAAGTTGTGGCAAAATGGCTTAAGGACAACAAAGTCAAGGTATTGGAGTGGCCATCACAAAGCCCTGACCGCAATCCTATAGAACATTTGTGGGCAGAACTGAAAAAGCGTGTGCGAACAAGGAGGCCTACAAACCTGACTCAGTTACACCAGCTCTGTCAGGAGGAATGGGCCAAAATTCACCCAACTTATTGTGGGAAGCTTGTGGAAGGCTACCCGAAACGTTTGACCCAAGTTAAACAAATGAAAGGCAATGCTACCAAATACTAATTGAGTGTATGTAAACTTCTGACCCACTGGGAATGTGATGAAAGAAATAAAAGCTGAAATAGATAATTCTCTCTACTATTATTCTGACATTTCACATCCTTAAAATAAAGTGGTGATCCTAACTGACCTACGACAGGGAATTTTTACTCGGATTAAATGTCAGGAATTGTGAAAAACTGAGTTGAAATGTATTTGGCTAAGGTGTATGTAAACTTCCGACTTCAACTGTAAATAGGGGAATAACTTTTTGCTTCCTTCCAGGCCTGAGGGCACACACTTTCTAGTAGGCTTAAATTGAAGATATGACAAATAGGAGTGGCAATATCATCCGCTTTTATCCTCAGTCATTTTCCATCCAAGTTGTCAGAACCTGGTGGCTTGTCATTGTTGATAGACAATAATAATAATAATAATAATAATAATAATAATAATAATAATGTGATGTGTTGTGTTGGATTTGCCCCAAACATAACACTTTCTATTCATGACAAAAAGTTAATTGCTTTGCCACATTTTTTGCAGTAATATTTTAGTGACTTATTGCAAACTGGATGCATGTTTTGGAATATTTTTATTCTGTACAGGCTTCTTTCTTTTCATTCTGTCATTTTTAGTATTGTGGAGTAACTACAATGTTGTTGATCCATCCTCAGTTATCTCCTATCACAGCCATTAAACTTAACTGTTTTAAAATCACCATTGGCCTCATGGTGAAATTTCTGAGCGGTTTCCTTCCTTTCAGGCAACTGAGTTAGGAAGGACGCTTGTATCTTTGTAGTGACTGGGTGTATTGATACACCATCCAAAGTGTAATTAATAACGTCCCATGCTCAAAGAGATATTCAATGTCTGCTTTATTTTATTTTCACCCATCTACCAATAGGTGTCCTTCATTGGAAAACCTCCCTGGTCTTTGTGGTTGAATCTGTGCTTGAAATTCACTGCTCGACTGAGCGACCTTACAGATAATTGTATGTGTGGGGTACAGAGATGAGGAAGTCATTCAAAAATCATGTTAACTACTCGTTGCATAGAGAGTGAGTCCATGCAACTTATTATGTGACTTGTTAAGCACATTTTTACTCCTGTACTTATTTAGGCTTGCCATAACAAAGGCGTAGAATACTTATTGACTCAAGACATTTCAGCTTTTTCTTTAATTAATTTGTATAAAGTCCTAAAAACAAAATTCCACTTTGACATTATGGGGTATTGTTTGTAGATCAGTGACACAAAATCTCAATTAATTAATTATTTAATCCATTTTAAATTCAGGCTGTAACACAAAATGTGGAAAAAGTCAAGGGGTGTGAATACTTTCTGAAGGCACTGTATACAGTGAGGGAAGAAAGTATTTCATCCCCTGCTGATTTTGTACGTTTGCCCACTGACAAAGAAATGATCAGTCTATAATTTTAATGGTAGGTTTATTTGAACAGTGAGAGACAGAATAGCAACAACAAAATCCAGAAAAACGCATGTCAAAAATGTTATAAATTGATTTGCATTTTAATGAGGGAAATAAGTATTTGACCACTCTGCAAAACATGACTTAGTACTTAGTGGCAAAACCCTTGTTGGCCACGAGGTTTGCACACATCTCAGGAGGGATTTTGTCCCACTACTCTTTGCAGATCTTCTCCAAGTCATTAAGGTTTCGAGGCTGACATTTGGCAACTCGAACCTTCAGCTCCCTCCACAGATTTTCAATGGGATTAAGGTCTGGAGACTGGCTAGGCCACTCCAGGACCTTAATGTGCTTCTTCTTGAGCCACTCCTTTGTTGCCTTGGCCATGTGTTTTGGTCATTGTCATGCTGGAATACCCATCCACGACCCATTTTCAATGCCCTGGCTGAGGGAACGTTCTCACCCAAGATTTGACGGTACATGTCCATCGTCCCTTTGATGCGGGGAAGTTGTCCTGTCCCCTTAGCAGAAAAACACCCCCAAAGCATAATGTTTCCACCTCCATGTTTGACGGTGGGGATGGTGTTCTTGGGGTCATAGGCAGCATTCCTCCTCCTCCAAACACGGCGAGTTGAGTTGATGCCAAAGAGCTCGATTTTGGTCTCATCTGACCACAACACTTTCACCCAGTTCTCCTATGAATCATTCAGATGTTCATTGGAAAACTTCAGACGGGCATGTATATGTGCTTTCTTGAGCAGGGGGACCTTGCGGGCGCTGCAGGATTTCAGTCCTTCACAGCGTAGTGTGTTACCAATGGTTTTCTTGGTGACTATGGTCCCAGCTGCCTTGAGATCATTGACAAGATCCTCCCGTGTAGTTCTGGGCTGATTCCTCATCGTTCTCATGATCATTGCAACTCCACAAGGTGAGATATTGCATGGAGCCCCAGGCCGAGTGAGATTGACGGTTATTTTGTGTTTCTTCCATTTGCGAATAATCACACCAACTGTTGTCACCTTCTCACCAAGCTGCTTGGCGATGGTCTTGTAGCCCATTCCAGCCTTGTGTAGGTCTACAATCTTGTCCCTGACATCCTTGGAGAGCTCTTTGGTCTTGGCCATGGTGGAGAGTTTGGAATCTGATTGATTGATTGCTTCTGTGGACGGGTGTCTTTTATACAGGTAACAAACTGAGATTAGGAGCACTCCCTTTAAGAGTGTGCTCCTAATCTCAGCTCGTTACCTGTATAAAAGACACCTGGGAGCCAGAAGTCTTTCTGATTGAGAGGGGGTCAAATACTTATTTCCCTCATTAAAATGCAAATCAATTTATAACATTTTTTACATGCATTTTTCTGGATTTTGTTGTTGTTATTCTGTCTCTCACTGTTCAAATAAACCTACCATTAAAATTATAGACTGATCATTTCTTTGTCAGTGGGCAAATGTACAAAATCAGCAGGGGATCAAATCATTGTTTCCCTCACTGTATCTCTGTGGGTGTGTGCGTGAGTGAGTGCATGTGTGCCAAGGTGCGGAGAGTCAGTGCAGGTGGTCAGTCCAGTTCAAGAGTTCAGCAGTGTGATGGCTTGTAGATAGAAACTGTCTCTGAGCCTGTTGGTATCAGACCTCATGGTCCGATACCATCGGCTCGAACAGCTCGTGGCTGGTCCTTGATGATGCTGCGGGCCTCAGGCACCGTTTTGAGTAGATGTTCTGGATGGATGGGAGCACAGTCCCAGTGATGTACTGGGCTGTCTTCACCACCCACTTGAGGGTCTTGCGGTCTTGGACGGAGCAATTCCCGTACCAGGCCGTGATGCAACCGGTCAGGACACCCTCGATGGTGCAGTGGTAGTATTTGGAGAGGACCCGGGGCGGCATTCCACATTTTTTCAGCCTCCTTAGGAAGTACAGACGCTGTTGTGCCCTCTTGATAGGAGTGGTGGTGTTGCTGGTCCATGTCAAGTCCTCAGTGATGTGGACGCCAAGGAACAGAAAACTGCCTCCTCTCTCTAAAAAAAACTGTTCCTTTCTCTGCTTCTTGAAGTGAACAATCAACTCCTTTGTTTTGCTGACGTTGACTGTCAGGAAGTCCAGGATCCAGTTGCAGAGGGTGGTGTCCAGACCCAAGGCTCTGAGCTTGGTGTTGAGCTTGGAGGGAACAATAGTGTTGATAGCTGAACTGTAGTCCATGAACAGCATTCTCACATAGGTGCTTCTCTTGTCCAGATGTGCTACGGCCGTGTGAATAGTGATGGAAATGGTATCTTCCATGGATCTGCTGGAGCGGTAGGCAGATTGGAGTGGGTCCAGTGGGCATGGCAAGCTGGCTTTGATGTGGCCATGACCAGCCTCTCCAAGCACTTCATGATGACCAAGGTGAGCACGACGGGGCGATAATCATTTGGGCATGTCACTTTGTTTGTTTTGGGCACTGGGACGATGGTGGTGTCCTTAAAGCAGGTGGGGACTACAGCCTGGGACAGGGACAGGTTGAAGATGTCCAAGAAGATGGCCACCAGCTGGTGACTGAGGACGCGGCCAGGGATACCAGCTGGGCCGGCGGATTTGTGAGTATTCACTCTTTTGAGAGATGTCCTCTCATCAGCCTCGGAGAGAGAAAGCACCTAGTTGTCCGCAGCAGCAAGAGTCTTCCAGGATGGCTAAGTATTGTCTGCCTTGAAGCAAGCATAGTATGTCTTAAACTCATCTGGGAGGAAGGCTTCGGTGGGCACCACATAGCTGGATTTGCTTTTGTAGTCTCTGATAGTCTGTAGTTCTTGCCACATGCGTCGTGAGTCTGAGTTGTCGAATATCAATTCAAGTTTGAGTCTGTATTGTCTGCGTCCCTAATGGATTTGCGCTCGTACCTGCTTGTCTTGTACGTGTCGCGCGCCACCCAGTCATCAGGGTCAGTTCTGACATTGAATGCTGAATGTCTCTCAGCATGGTACGGATATCTCTGTTCATCCAGGGTTTTTGGTTGGGGTATGTCCGGATATTTCCTATTGAAGACTGTGACTTACGATGTGTATTCCTCATGTTGATGGATGAGTCCTGGGTGGATGAATTTTTGAACATATTCCAATCAGTATTCTCAAAACAGTCCTGCAGCATTGAGTCTGCCACTGTCCAGCGCCTGACTATTCTCTGTGTTGGTGGCTCCCTCTTGAGTTGCTGCTTGTAGGCGGGGAGTAGGAACAGATACTTGATCTGATTGGCTGAAGTGGGGGCAGGGCATGGCTTTTTACGCATCATGGATGTTTGTATATACACATGGTCCAGCATGTTGTTTCCTCTCCTGGGGCAGCATACATGTCGGTGATATTTTAAACTAAAAAAATGTTAAGCGTGCTTGGTTAAAATTACCCGCGACAACAAAGACTGCTTCCGGATGAGAGGATTCTTGCTGGCTAATCTTCTTGTACAATTCGCTGAGTGTTGGTGTTTGCGTGTGGCGGTATGTACGCAGCTGTGATAACACGTGAATACAATGTGACTTATTTTCAAAAGGAAACATACAGTGCATTCGTAAAGTATTCAGACCCCTTGACTTTATCCACATTTTGTTACGTTACAGCCTAATTCTAAAATTGATTAAATTGTTTTTTTCCCCTCATCAATCTACGCACAATACCCCATAATGACAAAGCAAAAACAGTTTTTTTGAAATTGTTGCTAATTTCTATATTTTTTAAAATACTGAAATATGACATTTACATACGTTTTCAGACCCTTTACTCAGTACTTTGTTGAAGCACCTTTGGCAGCGATTACAGCCTCAAGTCTTCTTGGGTATGATGCTACAAGCTTGGCACACCTGTATTTGGGGAGTTTCTCCCATTCTTCTCTGCAGATCCTCTCAAGCTCTGTCAGGTTGGATAGGGAGCGTCGCTGCACAGCAATTTTCAGGTCTCTCCTGAGATGTTCGATCGGGTTCAAGTCCGGGCTCTGGCTGGGCCACTCAAGGACATTCAGAGACTTGTCCCGATGCCACTCCTGCGTTGTCTTGGCTGTGTGCCTAGGGGTCATTGTCCTGTTGAAAGGTGAACCTTCACCCCAGTCTGAGGTCCTGAGCGCTTTGGAGCAGGTTTTCTTCAAGGATCTCTCTGTACTTTGCTCTGTTCATCTTTGCCTAGATCCTGACTAGTCTCCCAGTCCCTGAAAAACATCCCCACAGCATGATGCTGCCACCACCATGCTTTACCGTAGGGATGGTGCCAGGTTTCCTCCAAGATCCTCTGGTCTGGTTTCATCAGACCAGAGAATCTTGTTTCTCATGGTCTGAGAGTCTTTAGGTGCCTTTGGCAAACTCCAAGCGGGCTGTCATGTGCCTTTTACTGAGGAGTGGCTTCCATCTGGTCACTCTACCATAAAGGCCTGATTGGTGGAGTGCCATCCTTCTGGAAGGTTATCCCATCTCCACAAAGGAACTCTGGAGCTCTGTCAGAGTGACCATCGGGTTCTTGGTCACCTCCCTGACTAAGGCCCTTTTCCCCTGATTGCTCAGTTTGGCCGTGCGGCCAGCTCTAGGAAGAGCCTTGGTGGTTCCAAACTTCTTCCATTTAAGAATGATGGAGGCCACAGTGTTCTTGGGGACCTTCAATGCTGCAGATTCTTTTTGGCAGCCATCCCCAGATCTGTGCCTCGACACAATCCTGTCTCGGAGCTCTACGGACAATTCCTTCAACCTCATGGCTTGGTTTTTGCTCTGACATGCACCGTCAACTGTGGAACCATATGTAGACAGGTGTGTGTCTTTCCAAATCATGTCCAATCAATTGAATTTACCACAGGTGGACTCCAATCAAGTTGTATAAACATCTTAAGGATGATCAATGGAAACAGGATGCACCTGAGCTCAATTTCGAGTCTCATAGCAAAGTGTCTGAATACTTATGTAAATAAGGTATCTGTTTTTTATTTGTAATACATTTGCAAACATTTCTAAAAACCATTTTTCACTTTGTTATTATGGGGTATTGTGTGTGGATTGCTGAGGATTTCTTTAATTTAATCCATTTTAGAATAAGGCTGTAACGTAACAAAATGTGGAAAAAGTCAAGGGGTCTGAATACCTTCCGAAGGTATTGTGTCTTGACAAAAAAAGGTGTAGATATACCATCTTGATATATAGTCCTGAATATACAGCACATATTTCATCTCAGCGGAATTCATTAGATTACAAACTCACTCAGTTTTGACGGAACAAGATATTCTGTTTGAGATAATATTTATGTAGTTTGTCCATAGTGTTTGGGGTTAACAGCTAGTCATTGTTGGCAGCTCTATAGGGTTTTTCTCTTTGAACACAACATTGTTTAATCCCTCAGGACTAACTATAATCTCAGTGTGAAATCTAAAAAATGCAGAAAGGCCAAAAAAGACATGCTTCTGCAAATAAGTACTTACTTTATGTAACATCAAAGCTGCAATCTGGGATTAGAGGGGTTAGGTTACATTTCCCTAGCCCCATCCCTCAAGAGGCAGGGCTGCTGTTTTGTTGTATTTCACATCCCAGAATGTATCTTTAACCATTGTTCCAACCCCATGTGTTAGAAGATTTGTGCTTTCCTGTCCACTCGAGGCCATTGGAGTAACTGTAGTTGAGTCATGATCTTCAGATGGTGAAAATAAACTGTATTCTTCTACTAATGGACACACACTTAGTCCAACATGCAGTCTCCTACTCACTCAGTATGTCTATGTTCTGCCAGTGATGTACAGTTGAAGTCGGAAGTTTACATACACTTTGGTTGGAGTCATTAAAACTCGTTTTTCAACCACTCCACAAATTTCTTGTTAACAACCTATAGTTTTGGCAAGTCGGTTAGGACATCTACTTTGTGCATGACACAAGTAATCTTTCCAAGAATTGTTTACAGACAGATTATTTCACTTATAATTCACTGTATCACAATTCCAGTGCGTCAGAAGTTTACATACACTAAGTTGACTGTGCCTTTAAACAGCTTGGAAAATTCCAGAAAATGATGTCATGGCTTTAGAAGCTTCTGATAGGCTAATTGACATAATTTGAGTCAATTGGAGGTGTACCTGTGGATGTATTTCAAGGCCTACCTTCAAACTCAGTGCCTCTTTTCTTGACATCATGGGAAAAGCAAAAGAAATCAGCCAAGACCTCAGAAAAAGAATTGTAGACCTCCACAAGTCTGGTTCATCCTTGGGACCAATTTCCAAACGCCTGAAGGGACCACGTTCATCTGTACAAACAATAGTATGCAAGTATAAACACCATGGGACCATGCAGCCGTCATACCGCTTAGGAAGGAGACGCGTTCTGTCTCGTAGAGATGAACGTACTTTGGTGCGAAAAGTGCAAATCAATCCCAGAATAACAGCAAAGGACCTTGTGAAGATGCTGGAGGAAAAAGGTACCAAAGTATCTATATCAACAGTAAAACAAGTCCTATATCGACATAACCTGAAAGGCCACTCAGCAAGGAAGAAGCCACTGCTCCAAAACCGCCATAAAAAAGCCAGACTACGGTTTGCAACTGCACATGGGGACACAAATCGTACTTTTTGGAGAAATGTCCTCTGGTCTGATGAAACAAAAATAGAACTGTTTGGCCATAATGACCATCGTTATGTTTGGAGGAAAAAGGGGGATGCTTGCAAGCCGAAGAGCACCACCCCAACTGTGAAGCACGGGGGTGGCAGCATCATGCTGTGGGGGTGCTTTGCTGCAGGAGGGTCCTGTGCACTTCACAAAATAGATGGCATCATGAGGAAAGAAAATGTTGCTTCAATATATCCACATCATCTCAAGACATCAGTCAGGAAGTTAAAGCTTGGTCGCAAATAGGTCTTCCAAACGGACAATGACCCCCAAGCATACCCCAAGCATACTTCCAAAGCTGTGGCAAAATGGCTTAAGGACAACAAAGTCAAGGTATTGGAGTGGCCATCACAAAGCCCTGACCTCAATCCTATAGAACATTTGTGGGCAGAACTGAAAAAGCGTGTGCGAGCAAGGAGGCCTACAAACCTGACTCAGTTACACCAGTTCTATCAGGAGGAATGGGCCAAAATTCACCCAACTTACTGTGGGAAGCTTATGGAAGGCTACCCGAAACGTTTGACCCAAGTTAAACAATTTAAAGGCAATGCTACCAAATACTAACTGAGTGTATGTTAACTTCTGACCCACTGGGTGGTCCCGGGGATCGAACCCATGATGAAAGAAATAAAAGCTGAAATAAATCACTCTCTACTATTATTCTGATATTTCACATTCTTAAAATAAAGTGGTGATCCTAACTGACATAAGACAGGGAATTTTTACTAGGATTAAATATCAGGAATTGTGAAAAACTGAGTTAAAATGTATTTGGCTAATGTGTATGTAAACTTCCGACTTCGACTCTATGTAATATTACATGCTTGGATTCTATGGATGATCTGTGACGTGCTCAGGAGCCTCACCTGATGTGACAGGGGTTTAGAATAGTGTTAAATTGGTATAAATGCCAGGGTTTATGGTAAAAGAGCGAGCATTTGTTGTCATGTATTGCATGTATAGGATCACTTTCATTCACAGAAATGTTACGGTATGACAATTGTATGAGGAGTTTGAGGTTGCGTCGCAAGTGGCACCCTATGTACTGTGTTCATAGGGCTCTGGTCAAACGTAGTGCAGGGAATAGGGTGCCATTTGGGATGCACAGTGAGTTTGCTGGCCTCTACCTGGTAGGTCAAACCACAAACACACTGTCTATCTGCACTTCTAATGTAGGAATTTTTTTTAAATGAATCTACCGACTTTGAACTTGTCTTTGATCCAATACCACACGTAAATTACTGTGCTCTCCTTGGGGCCTGATGACATGCCATTGTTTGCCCGGCCTGTGAGATGTAGGATGAACCGTGATACAGATACAGGCCTGTGAGATGTAGGGTTAACCCTGGACGGTGAGATGTAGAGTTAACGATTGCCTGTGAGATATAGATATAGGGTTTGTATTTGTATTTATTAAGGATCCCCATTAGCTGCTGCCAAGGCAGCAGCTACTCTTCCTGGAGTCCTGCAACATTAAGGCAGTTATATACAATTTAAAATATTACATGACATTATATTTCATAACACTTTACCCAATACATTTAGTGTGTTCCCTCAGGCCACTACTCCACTATCACATATTTACAATACAACATCCATGTGCACGTGTGTGTAATAATAAATAAATAATATGCCATTTAGCAGACGCTTTTATCCAAAGCGACTTACAGTCATGTGTGCATACATTTTTACATATGGGTGGTCCCGGGGATCGAACCCACTACCCTGGCGTTACAAGCGCCATGCTCTACCAATTGAGCTACAGAGGACCATAGAGAGTGAGTGTCTAGATGTGTGTGTGTATATACCTGTGTGTGTGTCTCTTCACAGTCCCCGCTGTTCCACAAGGTGTACTTTTACCTGTTTTTAAAATCTGATTCTACTGCTTGCATCAGTTACCTGATTTGGAATAGAGTTCCATGTAGTCATGGCTCTATGTAGTACTGTACGCCTCCCATAGTCCGTTCTGGACTTGGGGACTGTGAAGAGACCTCTGGTGGCATATCTTGTGGGGTATGCATGGGTGTCCGAGCTCTGTGCCAGGATTCCAAGACAGACAGCTCGGTACATTCAACTCGTCAACACCTCTCACAAAAACAAGCAGTGATGAAGTCAATCTCTCTTCCACTCTGAGCCAGGAGAGACTGACATGCATGTCATCAATGTTAGCTCTCCGTGTGCTTTTAAGGGCCAGCCGTGTCTGTTTGCTCCTCATTACACACCACGGACCAACATATATTCTTTACATCAACAACATAGGAATCACTACAAAACTTATTGTATGACCTCTCATACACAATATTAGGCCCAGCCTTTGGAACTTTGGTTTTCCTAGATATGGCTACTATATTGTGATCACTACATCCGATGGATTTGGATACCGCTTTCAAGCAGATCTCTGCAGCATTAGTAAAGATATGATCAATACATGTTGATTATTTAATTCCTGTACTGTTTGTAACCACCCTGGTAGGTTGACTGAACCTGAACCAGGTTGCAGGCACTGGTTACAGTTTTAAGCTTTCTCTTGAGTGGGCATCCTGATGACAGCCAGTCAATATTTAAATCACCCAGAAAGTATACCTCTCTATTGATATCACATACATTATCAAGCATTTCACACGTTATCCAGATACTGACTGTTAGCACTTGGTGGTCTATAGCAGCTTCCCACCAGAATTGGCTTTAGGTGAGGCAGATGAACCTGTAGCCATATTATTTCAACAGTATTTAACATGAGATCCTCTCTTATCTTCACAGGAATGTGGTTCTGTATATAAAACAGCAACACCTCCCATTGGCATTTCTATCTTTTCTGTAAATGTTATAACCTTGTATTGCTACCACTGTATCGTCAAAGGTATTATCTAAGTGAGTTTCAGAGATAGTCAGAATATGAATGTCATCTGTTACTAGCAAATTATTGATTTCATGCACCTTGTTTCTTACGCTACATATGTTAACGTGGGCTATTTTGAGTTATTTTCTCCTGGGATACTTACTTGTTTTTATTGCTTTACTGGGAAGCTTAGCAGCAGTAGATGTGGTCATGTTCTTTATGTTAGTGCAGGGTGAGCTGATCACAGTGGCCTTCCTCCTCGGGCACACCGGCTCAGTGCTAACAGTATAAATCTGGTTCTTAGGCATATGATTACTGCATACAATAGCTGTAGGATCAGCAGAGGCATTCAGGGCAGTTAGAGGGACATAAATTAGGTTATTTACATTGTGTCTACCGACGCCCCTGGTGTAATGTACATTTGCTGAAGCATTTAGACAACTCTGCGTCACAATGGTAGGGATTAGCTGAGCTGGGCTTGGGTCATTGCTAAGTCATTGTCTCAACGCAGCCTTATAATGCTGTGAAAGGATCCAGGAACCCAAATGATTTGGGTGGATCTCATCCTCCTTATAAAACGTGTTTTGTTTTCAAAAGGTATCGAAATTGTCAACAAAAGTTACATCCATTGAGCTGCAATAATCACCTAGCCAGTTGTGAAGAGCAAGAATCCTGCTAAAGCGTTCAATGCCACGATTCAGAGAGGGCACAGGGCCAGATATGATGGGTTTTTTGTTAGTGTCTAGAAGAGAGTCAATCAGCTCTTTAAAATCCAGTTTCAACTGTTCAGAGCTGCCCATCATAATGTCATTAAAACCCACATGGACTACGATAGAATCGATTTCCATGTCCTGACTTAGTACATTCGGGAGCAGCTTAGTAATGTAATTTACTCGAGCTCCGGGATAGGACATTGTTTTTGCACCAGGAACGGTCACATTTCTTACCATGGAGCTGCCCAAAATCACGGCTGGCGAGAAGGACGAGGAAATTCGCCCACTCCCACGTGTCACAGGATGCATGCCTCCTACAGATGGAGAAGCCCCGCTCGATCCAGAGCAGGGACGGAAGGTTTCCGACTTCGAAATCGTAGTAGTAGCTTGATGGCTAGCAGCTTAGCGTCTCTGTTAAGCAGACTTCAACCTCTCTTGATGGCTAGCAGCGTAGCCTAGAACCTGTAATGTTTAGATGTTAGAATTGTAATAACAGTTTAATGTGTCTGGCCTGTTGTATTCCTCAGAACTGTTGACCCTGCTCAATACGTGGCCTGTCACCAACCTGTGTCTTATGTCCTGGTTGAGGTGTTCCCCTCATTAAACAGTAACTGGTGTAGTCTGGTAGTTGTGCCATTTTAGATAACCTTAGTCTGCAGGTATTACTAAATACTACAGTCAACCCCACATGAAAATATACTATAGTATACTATGGTCTAAATACTGTAGCATTACTATATTTATATTCTAGTATTCACTGTAGTGTTTGTGGACTTGAACTGAACTGCATCTCTGCCTCCTCCTGCTCTTTAACTGGAGTCCCACAGTAGATGGGCATCACCATAACCCTCACCTAAACCTCAATCAGTTAGTCTTGTAACTGAAGAATATTGTGACAGTCTAGGAACCAATGTTTTGGTCAGTGTTTCCCTGGGGACCCTTATTAGGGGAGAACATGCATAAAAGCACACATTGGTCATGTTCAGATGAGAGCTTTGTACCTGGAGGTCATTCGTGTGTATAGGCTGTACAGTGTCGTTGCTGTTGGTTTATTTTTGTGAGCTGTTCTATCCTCCTAGTACACCTCTGTTCTATCTTCCTAGTACACCTCTGTTCTATCTTCCTAGTACACCTCTGTTCTATCCTCCTAGTACACCTCTGTTCTATCTTCCTAGTACACCTCTGTTCTATCCTCCTAGTACACCTCTGTTCTATCCTCCTAGTACACCTCTGTTCTATCCTCCTAGTACACCTCTGTTCTATCCTCCTAGTACACCTCTGTTCTATCCTCCTAGTACACCTCTGTTCTATCCTCCTAGTACACCTCTGTTCTATCCTCCTAGTACACCTCTGTTCTATCTTCCTAGTACACCTCTGTTCTATCTTCCTAGTACACCTCTGTTCTATCCTCCTAGTACACCTCTGTTCTATCTTCCTAGTACACCTCTGTTCTATCTTCCTAGTACACCTCTGTTCTATCCTCCTAGTACATCTCTGTTCTATCCTCCTAGTACACCTCTGTTCTATCCTCTTAGTACACCTCTGTTCTATCCTCCTAGTACACCTCTGTTCTATCTTCCTAGTACACCTCTGTTCTATCCTCCTAGTACACCTCTGTTCTATCCTCCTAGTACACCTCTGTTCTATCCTCCTAGTACACCTCTGTTCTATCCTCCTAGTACACCTCTGTTCTATCCTCCTAGTACACCTCTGTTCTATCTTCCTAGTACACCTCTGTTCTATCCTCCTAGTACACCTCTGTTCTATCCTCCTAGTACACCTCTGTTCTATCCTCCTAGTACACCTCTGTTCTATCCTCCTAGTACACCTCTGTTCTATCCTCCTAGTACACCTCTGTTCTATCCTCCTAGTACACCTCTGTTCTATTCTCCTCCAGAAGAGAAGTCTGGAGAGAGAGATGATTAAGAGTGGTGCAGGTTATCCTCATCCCACCCCATCTCTCTCTCTCTTTCTCTCTCTCTATTTTTGTTTCTCTCTCTCCCCCCTCTCTCCGTCTCTCTTTCTCTCTCGTCTCTCTCTCTCTCTTCTCTCTCTCCGTCTCTCTATCTCTCTCTCTCTCTCTCGTCTCTCTCTCTTGCTCTCTCTTTCCCTCTCTCCGTCTCCCTCTCTCTCTCCGTCTCACTCTCTCCCCCTTTCTCTCTCTCTCCCCCTCTCTCCGTCTCTCTCTCTCACTCTCTCTCTCTGTCTCTCTCTCTCTCCCCCCCTCTCCGTCTCCCCCCTCTCTCCGTCTCTCTCTCCCCCATCTCCGTCTCTCTCTCTCTCCGTCTCTCTCTCTTGCTCTCTCTTCCCCTCTCTCCGTCTCACTCTCTCCGTCTCACTCTCTCCCCCTCTCTCTCTGTCTCTCTCTCTCTCCCCCTCTCTCAGTCTCTCTCTCTCTCCCCCCTCTCTCTGTCTCTCTCTCTCTCTCTCTCTCGTCTCTCTCTCTCTCCGTCTCTCTCCCCCTCTCTCCATCTCTCTCTCTCCCCCTCTCTCCGTCTCTCTCTCACTCTTTCTCTCTCTCTCTCTCTCTCTCCCCCTCTCCGTTTCCCCCCTCTCTCCGTCTCTCTCTCTCCCCCCTCTCCCCATCTCCGTCTCTCTCTCTCTCCCCTCTCTCCGTCTCTCTCTCTCCCCCTCTCTCTCTCTCCCCCTCTCTCTCCGTCTCTCTCTCTCAAGCCTAGCCACTCTTATCTCTTACTGCTCCAGCCATGACATCAGTAAAAACAGATGGAATACAGGTTTATTTTATTACTGCATTAACACTTTATTTTCCAGTTTCTTTACACGTCGGATTTACGTTTGATTGTAAAATGCACCCTTTTGACCACATAGGCCTAGACTTGGATCTGCTCAATTATAATATTGTGCCACTTAAAAACACTGGAATATTCAATTTCTTGAAAAGTTGCTGAATCTCTCTCCAGTGGTACTCCCCATGACCTTTCTTCTTCTTTCTGTCAAGGACCATTCTCCTGGAGGCTTAGCAGCCATAGCAACCACTTGGCCTTGGTGGAGTGTTACACACTTACTTAGCAGCCATAGCAACCAGAAACTATCCTTGGCTAGTGTTGCTGAGGCACCTAACAAACAAAGCTGTAGAGATTAGGGGCAAAGAAATCGAATTACATATTCTATCTATGATTTAGGGGTAGGGAGATACTCTGAATTGGACTGTTAAAATTGGTGTGTGCATGAAAATACTCTATAACAGGGTCGAAACCACGTTTAAGTAAGCAAGTAGACGTTTGAGACATTCAAATTTAAATACAATGTATCAGGAGTGAAAAGCTCTTGAGCTAAGAAGACATTCAAGTCCATAACTATAATACAAAAAATATACTAAAATATTCATTTACAATCCTATTTATAATATAAAAATAGAGATTTGATTAAAAAAAGAAGAAATACATTCTGACTTTTGAGTGACTTTAAGCAGTTCAATAAAAAATACTTTGATATTAATATTTACAAACAAATACTGAAAATCTGCCTCAAATTCAAATCGTCCAATCTAAGTCTGAGTCTGTTGTTAAGGCTCGCATGGTTTTCCTCTTCCTGTTCCTGTTCCTGTTCCTGTTCCTGTCCTCTTCCTTCCTAAGTGGTTTGTAGTCCTCTCCAGAGTTGGCCTTGGCAACGTTCCGTGTTTTGTAGTCCTTTGGTTTGTAGTCTTCTCCAGAGCCCATGTCCACCAGGATATCTTGGTTCTCCCTCCAGCTCTCAGGCGATTGGTTGTCCCTCCAGCTCTCTGGGACAACCATAGGGACCTCCCTCCCAGGCGACTGGTTGTCCCTCCATGTATCTGGGACCCCCAAAGGGAAATCCTCACCAGGAGAGTGCATGTGTCTGCCGAACACCTTGCTCTGTAGCTCAACGATATCATTACGGATGTCAGCCATCAACAACAGTAGGAAGTCAAAGGATCCGGGAGGGCCCTAGGTTGAGAAATCAAAAGAGGAGGTTGATAACATACCAATGTCATTCACGACTGTGGTCAATTCCATTTCAGTTCAGTAAATTCAGGAAGCAAACTATGCATTCCAATTCCAATTGTCCATTTACTTCCTGAATCGACTGAATTGAAATGGAACTGCTGTTACTGTGTTCTATAGGATCAAACCTCATCTCAAAGATGTTTTACTTATTTTTTTGGAAGGGGGGTGGATGACTGCTTTGATTTCACTCCATATATGATGAGATGATAAGAGACTGGGCTTTTGTTCCTTGACCTCTGAACCTTCTGGGTTCACCGTGCCAAAACTGTATCTCTCGCCAACCCTACCTCCATCTCTTCCTCCCTCCCTCTCTCCCTCCCTCCACCTCTCCCGCCACCTCTCTATCCACCCCTCCCTCCTTCCCTCCTTCCCTCCCTCCCTCCCTCCCTCCATCCTGTCCTCCCTCCTTCCCTCCCTCCCTCCATCCTGTCCTCCCTCCTTCCCTCCCTCCCTCCCTCCCTCCCTCCCTCCCTCCCTCCCTCCCTCCCTCCCTCCCTCCCTCCCTCCCTCCCTCCCTCCCTCCCTCCCTCCCTCCCTCCATCCTGTCCTCCCTCCTTCCCTCCCTCCCTCCCTCCCTCCAGTCCTCCCTCCTTCCCTCCCTCCCTCCACTACTCCCACTCTGCTCTGACCTGCAGATGTGTGTCGAATCCAGCATTCGAAATCCAAAACATCCTGGAAAACTTAATGTGAAAAATGTGTAGGAATGGCCTCTACACACTCTCTCTTTTCTCTCTCTTCTCTCTCTACTTTCTTACATTGATGATAGTCCACACGCACCACCTCTGAAATATGGATCTCAACACTGACAGAGAACAGCCTTTGGTCTCGCAGCAGGGAATCTGTAAAATCACAACTCAGTTGGAGACTGAGAGATATAGGAGAGATATACACTGAGTGTACAAAACATTAGGAACACCTTCCTAATATTGAGTTGCACCCGCTTTTGCCCTTAGAACAGCCTCAATTCGTTGGGGCATGGACTACAAGGTGTCGAAAGCGTTCCACAGGGATGCTGGCACATGTTGACTCCAATGTTTCCCACAGTTGTGTCAAGTTGGCTGAATGTCCTTTGGGTGATGGACCATTCTTGATACACACAGGAAACGGTTGAGCGTGAAAAACCCAGCAGCGTTGCAGTTCTTGACACACTCAAACCGGTGCGCCTGGCACCCACTACCATACCCCGTTCAAATCCTTCATTAACCTGTCTTCTCCCCTTCATCAACACTGATTGAAGTAGATTGAACAAGTGACATCAATAAGGGATCATAGCTTTCACCTGGATTCACCTGGTCAGTCTATGTCACGGAAAGAGCAGGTGTTCCTAATATTTTGTACACTCAGTGAAAACCTGACTTAATAAATCCTGGAGATATCAACCTGAGTTATTAGACCCTGTTGCCTCGGAGTGCTATCAACCTTGTATGGATCACTTAAAGTTTACCTCGATCGGGCTTCGACCCCTGGTATCATATAAACACATGTAAGACATGGGAAAAATGTGTAGTATTGCAGGAAATTAGCTTTAAAACGGCAAAATGTTATCTCCACCAACAAGCGGGGTGTGAACAGTTTGGGGTTGCATGGGTTTGTGAGGTGGGGGTTTGTTACTATGCCGATAAATGACAATATCCATCCGGACCTTTTGCCACCTAGGAAATTTGTGTGACCGGAACTTCTCAAATAGTACTTGAGTACCCTCTGTATACCGTTGCAGGGTGGTTGAAGGAAGACAGAAGAGAAGAGTGGCGTCTTCACTTACTGGAGATCCGGAAGGTCCAGGAGCCCCTCTCTCCCCCTAGAGAAACAAAACCAATATTGTGTTAAGATGAGTTACAGTTACAGAGCAATAAGGCAGGGGAAGACAACATTGACTGTCTTCTCATTCTACTGTCATTTCCACATGGGAGATGGAAGTTAATTTTGAGTGAAGTTTAAAAACCTTGTTCATCCAGATGATTACCCTATTATCCGTAATTAGATTTAGCAAAGACATAGATGAATATCTTTCAGCCTATGTATTAATATTGTAGTATTAGTGTACAATAGTAATAACCTGGGCAATATATACTGAACAAATATATATATATATATATATCATTGTTTTTACTGAGTTATAGTTCATTTGAGGACCTAACCTATGGATTTCACACGACTGGGAAGACAGATATGCATCTGTTGGTCAAAGATACCTTTAAAAAAATGGGCCTCACAATGGGCCTCAGGAACTCGTCACGGTAGTTTTGTGCATTCAAAGTGCCATCGATAAAATGCAATTGTGTTTGGTGTCTGTAGCTTATGCCTGCCCATACCATAACCCCACCGCCACCATGGGGCACTCTGTTCACAACGTTGACATCAGCAAACCGCTCGCCCACACGACGCCATACACCTGGTCTGCAGTTGTGAGACCGGTTGGACGTACTGACAGACAAATTCTCTAAAACAACGTTGGAGGCGGCTTATGGTGGAGAAATTAACATTAAATGATCTGACAACAGCTCTGGTGGACATTCCTGCAGTCAGCATGCCAATTGCATGCTCCCTCAAAACTTGAGACATCTGTGGCATTGTGTTGTGTGACAAAACTGCACATTTTAGAGTGGCCCTTTAGTGTCCCCAGCACAAGGTGTACCTGTGTAATGATCATGCTGTTTAATCAGCTTCTTGATATGCCACACCTGTCAGGTGGATGGATTAACTCAGCAAAAGAGAAATGCTCACTAACAGGGATGTAAACAAAGTTGTGCACAACATTTGAGAGAAATAATTTTTTTGTGCATATGGAACATTTCTGGGATCTTTTTATTTCAGCTTATGAAACATGGGACCAACACTTTACATGTTGCGTTTATATTTTTGTTCAGTATCGCTATTCAGACCATTGAAGTCAGGGGCCTGGGAGCCTAAACGGTCAACGGTTGTGTAAACATTGTTTGGCTAATTCGTGTAAAATATCCTCTTAACTTTTATCACAGCCGTCGTGTCAAATGGCATTGTACATCAATGTGCAACCTGAACAGGGCCTAATGTATGAGTAGCATGATACCCTGAGGCAATATAGATACAGCTATCCAGTGATAGTGTAGGATGGGCATCGTGCTGTGTGTCCTGGATGGAGCCGATATGGACCTGACTACTGGGATTATTAGCTGAACACGGGTCAGATAGGGGCTGTATATGTTGTGCCAGATGGTTTAGATTTGTGGTTCGGGGAGCCAGATAAGCAGAACGTTCAAATCTTTCATACATCAATGGACACCCCAAGCCATGGTGGATCATAAGATACTGTGTAAATAGTTAGAGCGACATAAGCTGTTCCATACGTTGCTCGCAATCTAACCAAACAACAGCGTACCGGTAGACTGTTCCATACGCTATCCGTATCTGTAATCTACCCAAACACCTACCCAATATCAGTAAGCTGTTCCATACGCTATCCGTATCTGTAATCTAACCAAACACCTACCCAATATCAGTAAGCTGTTCCATACGCTATCCGTATCTGTAATCTACCCAAACACCCAATATCGGGGACATATTTACAAAATACTCCTCAGTACGTTTTAAGTAAACTAACTTACCCAAATATGATGTAAAATATGAGTATTTTGTACCTCTTAGACAGTCGCATTGCATGGTGGCTAGCACTTTTTAATTAAACGTTATTATAAAATGTATACATGTCATGTCACTTTTAGACCAGGTGAGGGCATTATCAGCTCAGGGATTTGACAAAAGACAGCTGTAGGAAAGATATAAATGCTGCTTCTTTGCATGAATGCACTGGGAATTCAATTCCCAAACTAGTATCTGTCAGAGAGTTTGTCTAAGTCCATAGTAATCATAGATATGATGTTAAACATATTTTTTGTAGTCATTTAGCAGGCGCTCTTATCCAGTGCGACTTACAGTTAGTGAGTGCATACATTTTACATACTGGCCTCCCAACATTTTAAAATATTTACATTCCATACAAAAAAACAGCCTTCGGCTAAAACGAAACATTGGCCAGAGCAAGATGAAAAACAGTCAGGACTAGCCTGGTCCCAGATCTGTTTGGCATGACAACAATTAACCATAGGAGTTAATTGACGAGACAGCACAAACTGATCTGGGACCAGGCTAGAAGAGGACTAGAGACTAGGGAGGATGCTCCAAGGTTGTGTTCCAAATGGAACCGATTCCATATGTAGTGCACTACTTTGACCAGAGTCCTATGGGCCCTAGTCAAAAGTAGTGCGCTACTTTGACCAGAGTCCTATGGGCCCTAGTCAAAAGTAGTGCACTACTTTGACCAGAGTCCTATGGGCCATAGTCAAAAGTAGTGCACTACAGGGAATTGGGCGCAATTTGGGAGGCAGCTCAAATCATGCTCTACCTTGATGCCATCTTTTCCTGGAGCCCCAGCAGGACCCTGTATGAGATGAGAGAAGACATCACAGATCATATCATTGAATCATTAATTGTGTCCAGTCACATCTTGGGTCCAGCTACATTCCAATGACTTTAGCATTTAAGGGCAAAGAACCTCTGCATCTCCTCTCTATACAGTCACCATCAAAGGGGACTGGGGACAGAGAGCTGGCACCGCCGCCACATTCAGATCCGGACGGATTCATATTGTGCCACACTGAAATGTACACCACACACACACGCACGCACTAGCTCTGTGCCCACAACCCAGTTAGGACCTGGGTTGAAATCCTATTCGAAATAATTTCAAATACTTTATCAGTGCTTGATTGTGCTTCACTGGCTTAATGTACCAATAGAATAGCCCCAAAATGGCAACAACCCCCCCCATCTGCGCCTCCTAGCAGGCTAGAGCAAACTGTCAAAGTCCTTATTTGAAAGATTTCTAATAGTATCTGAACCCAGGTCTGATGCATACAGATCAGCATGAACGGCTCAAGGAGCCATTACAGAACAATACAGAGCACAGTAGAGTGCCTCCATAGCCCCGTAGATCATTTCTCTACGGTAAAAACAGGGGCATAGATCTCTGAGCTTGGCGTCATGCGTCACAGAGGACCCCTGGTGTTGATTGGTTAGTGTTTCAACAACTCAAGAGACAAGTTGAGTTGTAATACGTCACAAGCCCTCAATTAATCTATGTCATCACTTGGCCAATGTGACCTATAGAAATATGGTGTGTGCTTGTATTTGTCCTATTTCAAGTGTGTATTAATAGGATTATTTTTTTGCATATGCCCACTCACCCTGAGTCACAGCCAGTGTTAACAGTGACCCTGGAGCAAGTAAATACTTATCAAAAATACTTACTTAATAAAAAAGTAAACATCAACATATTTTTCACCTTGTCAGCTCGGGGATTTGAACTAACAACCCTTTCGGTTTCTGTCCCAACGCTCTAACCACTAGGCTACCTGCCGCCCTGGGAGGAGGGGGACACGGGGAGGAGGGGGACACGGGAGGAGGGGGACACAGGGAGGAGGGGGACACGGGAGGAGGGGGACACAGGGAGGAGGGGGACACAGGGAGGAGGGGGACACGGAGGAGGGGACACGGGGAGGAGGGGCACGGGGAGAGGGGGACACAGGGAGGAGGGGGACACGGGGAGGAGGGGGACACGGGGAGGAGGGGGACACAGGGAGGAGGGGGACACGGGAGGAGGGGGACACAGGGAGGAGGGGGACACAGGGAGGAGGGGGGACACGGGGGAGGAGGGGGACACAGGGAGGAGGGGGACACAGGGAGGAGGGGGACACGGGGAGGAGGGGGACACAGGGAGGAGGGGGGACACAGGGAGGAGGGAGACACGGGGAGGAGGGGGACACAGGGAGGAGGGGGACACAGGGAGGAGGGGGGACACAGGGAGGAGGGGGACACAGGGAGGAAAGGGGGACACAGGGAGGAAAGGGGGACACAGGGAGGAGGTGGACACAGGGAGGAGGGGGACACAGGGAGGAGGGGGACACAGGGAGGAGGGAGACACAGGGAGGAGGGAGACACAGGGAGGAGGGAGACACAGGGAGGAGGGAGACAGAGTCCTGCTGCACCATCATCTAACACAGCATTGTTTCTCTAGACCTGCAGTTTATAAACAATGATAATCTGAGAGGATGACATGATGTGATGATTATGTTACAGAATGAAAGTGGCATTGTAATGTCGGTCTACAATGGACAGTATACATAATAGTGGTATTGAAACAGACGGTATGGTGGTGGTGCCGGTACTGACCATGGGCCCGCGTCGGCCCTGCTTCATGTAGGACAGGTCAGGCGAGGGCCCAACGGGGCCCATCAGTCCTCTGGGTCCAGGAGGGCCGGGGGGCCCCAACAGTCCTGTGTGGCCAGGGGGGCCCATTGGCCCTGGATCTCCTGAGATGTAGAAACACACAGGTCTGGGATTAGTGGGAGAGGGCTGAAATGAAAGATTATCTGAGGAGTTTCTGTAACGATAGGCACTGTCTGAGAGACAAGATGCCACAGCCTTGGTATCTTATTCCAGTGGGCAGCCGCTGGGATGGTGTTAAGTCCCACAGACATCCTATTAAATTACAATTAAAATGGAGTTCTAATATGTAATTCTATGTGAGGCAAGTCATAGTAACATCACTCCTACGCTACGCTAGTCACTTGACAGCTCAGTGCAGCATGAGTCACGATATCTGATGTAAGACAATAGGACTCCCAAAGGAGGCTCCTCTAGTGAGGAAGAGGATGGTCCTCCTCTATAGACACATCAGGACACAGACAGAACACAGAGAGAGCAGAGACATTATACTACAGACAGAGCAGAGACATTATACTACAGACAGAGTAGAGACATTATACTACAGACAGACAGAGACATTATACTACAGACAGACAGAGACATTATACTACAGACAGAGCAGAGACATTATACTACAGACAGACAGAGACATTATACTACAGACAGGCAGAGACATTATACTACAGACAGAGCAGAGACATTATACTACAGACAGACAGAGACATTATACTACAGAGAGAGCAGAGACATTATACTACAGACAGACAGAGACATTATACTACAGACAGAGCAGAGACATTATACTACAGACAGACAGAGACATTATACTACAGACAGGCAGAGACATTATACTACAGACAGAGCAGAGACATTATACTACAGACAGACAGAGACATTATACTACAGACAGAGCAGAGACATTATACTACAGACAGACAGAGACATTATACTACAGACAGGCAGAGACATTATACTACAGACAGGCAGAGACATTATACTACAGACAGGCAGAGACATTATACTACAGACAGAGCAGAGACATTATACTACAGACAGACAGAGCAGAGACATTATACTACAGACAGACAGAGCAGAGACATTATACTACAGACAGACAGAGACATTATACTACAGACAGACAGAGACATACTACAGACAGACAGAGACATTATACTACAGACAGACAGAGACATTATACTACAGACAGACAGACAGAGACATTAAACTACAGACAGACAGAGTAGAGACATTAAACTACAGACAGACAGAGTAGAGACATTAAACTACAGACAGACAGAGTAGAGACATTATACTACAGACAGACAGAGACATTATACTACAGACAGAGTAGAGACATTATACTACAGACAGACAGACACATTATACTACAGACAGACAGAGACATTATACTACAGACAGACAGAGACATTATACTACAGACAGACAGAGACATTATACTACAGACAGACAGAGACATTATACTACAGACAGACAGAGTAGAGACATTATACTACAGACAGAGACATTATACTACAGACAGACAGAGACATTATACTACAGACAGACAGAGACATTAAACTACAGACAGACAGAGTAGAGACATTAAACTACAGACAGACAGAGTAGAGACATTAAACTACAGACAGACAGACAGAGACATTATACTACAGACAGACAGAGACATTATACTACAGACAGACAGAGACATTATACTACAGACAGACAGAGACATTATACTACAGACAGACAGAGTAGAGACATTATACTACAGACAGAGACATTATACTACAGACAGACAGAGACATTATACTACAGACAGACAGAGACATTAAACTACAGACAGACAGAGTAGAGACATTAAACTACAGACAGACAGAGTAGAGACATTAAACTACAGACAGACAGACAGAGACATTATACTACAGACAGACAGAGACATTATACTACAGACAGACAGAGCAGAGACATTATACTACAGACAGAGCAGAGACATTATACTACAGACAGACAGAGACATTATACTACAGACAGACAGAGCAGAGACATTATACTACAGACAGAGCAGAGACATTATACTACAGACAGACAGAGACATTATACTACAGGGCTACAGACCACCATGCTTCACTGTGGGGATGGTGTTCTCGGGGTGATGAGAGGTGTTGGGTTTGCGCCAGACATAACATTTTCCTTGATGGATTTTAGTCTCATCTGACCAGAGTACCTTCTTCCATATGTTTGGGGAGTCTCCCACATGCCTTTTGGCGAACACCAAAAGTGTTTGCTTATTTTTTTCTTTTAAGCAATGGCTTTTTTCTGGCCACTCTTCCGTAAAGCCCAGCTCTGTGGAGTGTATGGCTTAAAGTGGTCCTATGGACAGATACTCCAATCTCCGCTGTGGAGCTTTGCAGCTCCTTCAGGGTTATCTTTGGTCTATTTGTTGCCTCTCTGATTAATACCCTCCTTGCCTGGTCCGTGAGTTTTGGTGGGCGGCCCTCTCTTGGAAGGTTTGTTGTGGTAACATATTCTTTCGATTTTTTAATAATGGATTTAATGGTGCTCCGTGGGATGTTCAAAGTTTCTGATATTTTTTTATAACCCAACCCTGATCTGTACTTCTCCACAACTTTGTCCCTGACCTGTTTGGAGAGCTCCTTGGTCTTCATGGTGCCGCTTGCTTGGTGGTGCCCCTTGCTTAGTTGTGTTGCAGACTCTGGGGCCTTTCAGAACAGGTGTATATATATACTGAGATCATGTGACACTTAGATTGCACACAGGTGGACTTTATTTAACTAATTATGTGACTTCTGAAGGTAATTGGTTGCACCAGATCTTATTTAGGGGCTTCATAGCAAAGGGGGTGAATACATATCTACGCACCACTTTTCCGTAATTTTTTTTTTTCATTTCACTTCACCAATTTGGACTATTTTGTGTATGTCCATTACATGAAATCCAAATAAAAATCAATTTAAATTACAGGTTGTAATGCAACAAAATAGGAAAAACGCCAAGGGGGATGAATACTTTTGCAAGGCACGGTACAGCTAGTTTTACCTGGAGGACCGGGCAGACCAGGAGGCCCGGGGAGGAAGGAGTGTGACATCAGCATCTTCTCACTGGTCATCTGCTTGGTTACATCAGCGTTGCTGGGCAACATGGCGATCTATAGAACAAGAGGAGCAGATACAGTTGAGATTGTTTAAATGGTTGAGGAACAAAGGATTTTCTCAAGATCAGTCTTAATGAGAGTGAGGTCTGAGATAATGGAGAATGGCAAAACGATCAGGCATGCCGACAATACAGCCATTTGGCTGTCAGTCATCATAGAGCAGAAGCCTATGGGGAGATTACAGTGTAGAGTTCAAGGACCTGTAATAATAGTTACTACATGGATGCATTACACTTACAGGATAGGAAAATGACATTCTTTACGTGAAACAATTTTTGTGTCAGAGTACGACTTGTCAGATGTGAAACCAGATATGTCAGTTTGTAACAGCCAGACGCAGGCCCAGGAAATCACTCTGCATTATTTAGGTAGACCTGGAGACATCTTGGATTCTGCACTGTACTCTGAGGGATATATACATATAGGTACTCTATATCAAAGCATAGTATAGGCTGGGGCTGGGGCCATACATTAGACTGGGGCTGGGGCTATTCATTAGGCTGAGGCCATACATTAGACTGGGGCTGTGGCCATACATTAGGCTGGGGCTGGGGCCATACATTAGGCTGGGGCTGGGGCCATACATTAGGCTGGGGCTGGGGCCATACATTAGACTGGGGCTGGGGCCATACATTAGACTGGGGCTGGGGCCATACATTAGACTGGGGCTGTGGCCATACATTAGGCTGGGGCTGGGGCCATACATTAGACTGAGACCATACATTAGACTGGGGCTGGGGCCATACATTAGACTGAGACCATACATTAGACTGGGGCTGGGGCCATACATTAGACTGGGGCTGGGGCCATATATTAGACTGAGACCATACATTAGACTGGGGATGGGGCCATACATTAGACTGAGACCATACATTAGACTGGGGCTGGGGCCATACATTAGACTGGGGCTGGGGCCATACATTAGGCTGGGACTATACATTGGGCTGGGGCCATACATTAGACTGGGGCTGGGGCCATACATTCGACTGGGGCTGGGGCCATACATTAGACTGGGGATGGGGTCATACATTAGACTGAGACCATACATTAGACTGGGGCTGGGGCCATACATTAGACTGGGGCTGGGGCCATATATTAGACTGAGACCATACATTAGACTGGGGATGGGGCCATACATTAGACTGAGACCATACATTAGACTGGGGCTGGGGCCATACATTAGACTGGGGCTGGGGCCATACATTAGGCTGGGACTATACATTGGGCTGGGGCCATACATTAGACTGGGGCTGGGGCCATACATTCGACTGGGGCTGGGGCCATACATTAGACTGGGGATGGGGTCATACATTAGACTGGGGCTGGGGCCATACATTAGGCTGGGGCTGGGGCCATACATTAGGCTGGGGCTGGGGCCATACATTAGACTGGGGCTGGGGCCATACATTAGGCTGGGGCTGGGGCCATACATTAGGCTGGGGCTGGGCCATACATTCGACTGTGGCTGGGGCCATACAATAGACTGGGGCCATATATTAGACTGGGGCCATACATTAGGCTGGGGCCATACATTAGACTGGGGCTGGGGCCATACATTAGACTGGGGCTGGGGCCATACATTAGACTGGGGCTGGGGCCATACATTAGGCTGGGGCCATACATTAGGCTGGGGCCATACATTAGGCTGGGGCCATACATTAGACTGGGGCTGGGGCCATACATTAGACTGGGGCTGGGGCCATACATTAGACTGGGGCTGGGGCCATACATTAGGCTGGGGCCATACATTAGACTGGGGCTGGGGCCACACATTAGACTGGGGCTGGGGCCATACATTAGACTGGGGCCATACATTAGGCTGGGGCTGGGGCCATACATTAGACTGGGGCTGGGGCCATACATTAGACTGGGGCTGGGGCCATACATTAGACTGGGGCCATACATTAGACTGGGGCTGGGGCCACACATTAGACTGGGGCTGGGGCCATACATTAGACTGGGGCTGGGGCCATACATTAGGCTGGGGCTATACATTGGGCTGGGGCCATACATTAGGCTGGGGCTATACATTGGGCTGGGGCCATACATTAGGCTGAGGCCATACATTAGGCTGGGGCTGGGGCCATACATTAGGCTGGGGCTATACATTAGACTGAGGCCATAAATTAGACTGGGGCTATACATTAGACTGGGTCTGGGGCCATACATTACCTGCGAACTGGTGTGCAAGTCATGTGACATGGTATGTCCTTGGGCACGGGCGATGAATCAGAGAACATACAATTAAATCATTATTCCTGCATCATATGTCGACGTGGTCTCTGAGTGTCTGTAGAGTAGAGACGGGCAGCTATGCTATGAGGGGGGCAGTGAGTGACCAGTTTATGCCTTGAGGGGGGCAGTGAGTGACCATTTTATGCTTTGAGGGGGGCAGTGAGTGACCAGTTTATGCCTTGAGGGGGGCAGTGAGTGACCAGTTTATGCCTTGAGGGGGCAGTGAGTGACCAGTTTATGCCTTGAGGGGGCAGTGAGTGACCAGTTTATGCCTTGAGGGGGCAGTGAGTGACCAGTTTATGCCTTGAGGGGGGCAGTGAGTGACCAGTTTATGCCTTGAGGGGGCAGTGAGTGACCAGTTTATGCCTTGAGGGGGGCAGTGAGTGACCATTTTATGCTTTGAGGGGGCAGTGAGTGACCAGTTTATGCCTTGAGGGGGGCAGTGAGTGACAAGTTTATGCCTTGAAGGGGGGCAGTGAGTGACCAGTTTATGCCTTGAGGGGGAAAGTGAGAGACCAGTTGATGCCTTGTGGGGGGCAGTGAGTGACCAGTGATGACCATAACCTTCCTCTCCTGTCAGTCAGTCAGTCAATCTCTGACCTCTGTTCTCAAAATACAATTTTGTTGTCTTAGGCTGTTTCCCAAACGGCAGCCTATTCCCTATATAGTGCACTACTTTTGACCAGACCCCTATGGGCCCTGTGTAGGGATTGGGGAATAGGGTGCCATTTGCGTCACACTAGCCACATAGGCCTATTTCATTCTTTCCCTCCAATGAAAAAAGAGCTAGTACCCTGCCCACAGGACCACAGGACCACACGGCTGGGAACTATATATCACGTATTATAGGGCAGAGTGTTGAGCAGCCCTGTTGACAGACTGGTCTACAGATTGAGCCTGACTGGGAAGGCTGGAGGGCTGGAAATACTCACTAAGCAATGTGTGTGTGTGTGTGTGTGTGTGTGTGTGTGTGTGTGTGTGTGTGTGTGTGTGTGTGTGTGTGTGTGTGTGTGTGTGTGTGTGCGCATGTGGTACCACTCCAGTGAGTTTTACACCATATAACCGGCACTTTACAATGACAGACATAAGTTACAGAACCAACTAGCTAGCTGCAGTATTTCAAAATGATTTCAATAATTTTTATTATGTACAATAAACGTTGTTCTGCGTCCCAGAGGAGATGTTTCCCAGTGTTATTCCACCTGAATATATTGGCAGATATAGACTAGTGATATGCAGAGCTCTTTGGTGAATGATGCATACAATAGAATAGCGTGAATAAATAAATAAACCAACTGAATAATCCTGGTCCATTTTAATACCTAACTGAATCCAACCAGCTGTGTTTTATGTGGAATGGCTCAGTGGTAAGCAGCAACACAAATTAAATAGAATTATTGGAAACCAGAACAAACCTTTTGTTTGAGCTGAAGCACAGTCATCTTGATCTGGTGGAGGTCTTCACATGTAGCAGAGCATGTCCCAGCCTTCATCACGTTGTCCGACTTCTCAAACAGCCGAGCTGCTGAAGGGGCACATAAACACAGCAAAATGTTACTCAACATTTGTTAAAATATAGACCCACCAAAAGCCCCCATGGTCAATACCCTATTTACAGTGACTTCAGAAAGAAATCACACCCCTTGACTTTTTCCACATTTTGTTGTGTTAAAGCCTGAATTTAAAATGGGTTAAATTAAGATTTTGTGTCACTGGCCTACACACAATACCCCATAATGTCAAAGTGGAATGATGTATTTGGAAATGTTTACAAATTAATTACAAATGAAAAGCTGAAATGTCTTGAGTCAATACGTATTCAACCCCTTTGTTATGGCAAGCCTAAATAAGTTCAGGAGTAAAAATGTGCTTAACAAGTCACATAATAAATTGCATGGACTCACTCTGTGTGTAGTAATAGTGTTTGACATGATTTTTGAATGACTACCTCATCTCTGTACCCCACACATACAGTGGGGAGAACAAATATTTGATACACTGCCGATTTTGCAGGTTTTCCTACTTACAAAGCATGTAGAGGTCTATAATTTTTATCATAGGTACACTTCAACTGTGAGAGACGGAATCTAAAATCCAGAAAATCACATTGTATGATTTTTAAGTAATTCATTTGCATTTTATTGCATGACATAAGTATTTGATACATCAGAAAAGCAGAACTTAATATTTGGTACAGAAACCTTTGTTTGCAATTACAGAGATCATACGTTTCCTGTAGGTCTTGACCAGGTTTGCACACACTGCAGCAGGGATTTTGGCCCACTCCTAGATACAGACCTTCTCCAGATCCTTCAGGTTTCGGGGCTGTCGCTGGGCAATACGGACTTTCAGCTCCCTCCAAAGATTTTCTATTGGATTCAGGTCTGGAGACTGGCTAGGCCACTCCAGGACCTTGAGATGCTTCTTACAGAGCCACTCCTTAGTTGCCCTGGCTGTGTGTTTCGGGTTGTTGTCATGCTGGAAGACCCAGCCACGACCCATCTTCAATGCTCTTACTGAGGGAAGGAGGTTGTTGGCCAAGATCTCGCAATACATGGCCCCATCCATCCTCCCTCAATACGGTGCAGTCGTCCCTGTCCCCTTTGCAAAAAAGCATCCCCAAAGAATGATGTTTCCACCTCCATGCTTCACGGTTGGGATGGTGTTCTTGGGGTTGTACTCATCCTTCTTCTTCCTCCAAACACGGCAAGTGGAGTTTAGACCAAAAAGCTCTATTTTTGTCTCATCAGACCACATGATCTTCTCCCATTCCTCCTCTGGATCATCCAGATAGTCATTGGCAAACTTCAGACAGGCCTGGACATGCGCTGGCTTGAGCAGGGGGACCTTGCGTGCGCTGCAGGATTTTAATCCATGACGGCATAGTTTGTTACTAATGGTTTTCTTTGAGACTGTGGTCCCAGCTCTCTTCAGGTCATTGACCAGGTCAACCAATTTTATCCCTGATGTCCTTACACAGCTCTCTGGTCTTGGCCATTGTGGAGAGGTTGGAGTCTGTTTGATTGAGTGTGTGGACAGGTGTCTTTTATACAGGTAACGAGTTCAAACAGGTGCAGTTAATACAGGTAATGAGTGGAGAACAGGAGGGCTTCTTAAAGAAAAACTAACAGGTCTGTGAGAGCCGGAATTCTTACTGGTTGGTAGGTGATCAAATACTTATGTCATGCAATACAATGCAAATTAATTGCTTAAAAATCATACAATATGATTTTCTGGATTTTTGTTTTAGATTCTGTCTCTCACAGTTGAAGTGTACCTATGATAAAAATTACAGACCTCTACATGGTTTGTAAGTAGGAAAACCTGCAAAATCGGCAGTGTATCAAATACTTCTTCTCCCCACTGTACAATTATCTGTAAGGTCCCTCAGTCGAGCAGTGAATTTCAAACACAGATTCAACCACAAAGACCAGGAAGCTTTTCCAATTCCTCGTAAAGAAGGACACCTATTGGTAGATGGGTACAAATAAAAAAAGCAGACATTGACCCACATAACCCTTTGAGCATGGTGAAGTTATTAATTACACTTTGGATGGTGTATCAATACACCCAGTCACTACAAAGATACAGGCGACCTTCCTAACTCAGTTGCCGGAGGAGAAAGGAAATCGCTCAGGGATTTCACCATGAGGCCAATGGTGACATTAAAACAGTTACAGAGTTTAATTGCTGTGATAGGAGAAAACTGAGGATGGATCAACAACATTGTAGTTACTCCACAATACTAACCTACATGACAGAGTGAAAAGAAGGAAGCCTGTACAGAATAAAATATTCCAAAACATGCATCCTGTTTGCAACAAGGCACTAAAGTAATACTGCACAAAAATGTGGCAAAGCAATTCACTTTTTGTCCTGAATACAAGATGTTATGTTTGGGGCAAATCCAATAACGCATTACTGAGTACCACTCTCCATATTTTCAAGCATAGTGGTGGCTGCATTATGTTATGGGTATGATTGCAATCGTTAAGAACTGTGGAGTTATTCAGGATAAAAAATCAACGTAATGGAGCAAAGCACAGACAAAATCCTAGAGGAAAACCTGGTTCAGTCTGCTTTCCACCAGACACTGGGAGATGAATTCACCTTTCAGCAGGACAATAACCTAAAACACAAGGCCAAATCTACACTGGAGTTGTTTGACAAGAAGACAGTGAATGTTCCTGATTGGCCGAGTTACAGTTTTGACTTTAATCTGCTTGAAAATCTATAGCAAGACCTGAAAATGGTTGTCTAGCAATTATCAACAACCAATTTGACAGAGCTTGAAGAATTATGAAAAGAATAATGGGCAAATGTTGTACAATCCAGGCGTGCAAAGCTTTTAGAGACTTACTCAGAAAGACTCTCAGCTGTAATCACTGCCAAAGGTGATTCTAACATGTATTGACGGAGGGTGTGAATACTTATGTGAGATATTTCTGTATTTCATTTTCAATACATTTGCTAAAATTTCAAAGAAAGGAAACCCGGTCATTATGGGGTATTGTGTGTAGATTTGAATTCAGGCTGTAACACAACAAAATGTGGAATAAGTCAAGAGGTATGAATACTTTCTGAAGGCACTGTAGCTAGTCATTGCTATTTTCCTATTTGAAAGGTGTGTCACCGGTCTGTAAAAAGATATCTGAAACAGAGATCTGTGGCACAATCTGAGGGGAATCTTTTGTCCGTCTAGGAATGCTGCAAGCATGTTAAACAAAGAAAAAGAGTCACAAATAGACAGCGTCCCAAATGGCACCCTGTTCCCTTTATAGGGCACTACTTTTGACTACAGCCCTATGGGTCCTGGTCAAAAGTAGTGCACTATATTGAGAATAGGGTGACATTTGGGACTCAGCCATACTGGGTTCCAAAAGGGTTCTCCGGCTGTCCCCATAGGAGAACCCTTTTTGGTTCCAGGTAGAACCATTTTTGGTTCCAGATAGAACTATTTTGGGTTCCATGTAGAACCCTCTGTGGAAAGGGTTCAACATTGAACCCAAAAGGGTTATATCTGGAACCAAAAAGGGTTCTTCAAAGGGTTCTCCTATGGGGACAGCCGAAGAACCCTTTTAGGATCTAGATAGCACCTTTTATTCTAAGAGTGTATCCTAAGAGAGAACGGCTGAAGCTAGAGGGATGAGTGACTGGCATATACAGTGAGCTCCATAATTCACTGGACAGTGACCATTCTTTTGTTATTTTGGTTCTGTACTCTAGCACTTTGAGTTTGAAAGGATACAATGACAATGAGGGTGAAGTGCAGACTGTCAGCTTTAATTTGAGGGTATTTTCATACATATCGGATGAACCGTTTACGAATTATAGAAGCTTTTGTACATAGTCCCCCCCATTTTCGGGCATCAAAAAACATTGGACAGTTTAACATAATGTAGAATAAAGTAATCATTGTTAATATTTGGTCGCATATCCTTTGCATGCAATGACTGCTTGAAGTCTGCGATGCATCGCCATCACCAGACGCTGGGTATCTTCCCTGGTGATGCTCTGCCAGGCCTGTACTGCAGCCATCTTCAGTTCCTGCTTGTTTCGGGGACTTATTGCCTTAAGTCTCCTCTTCAGCATGTAAAATGCATGTTCAATTGGATTCAGATCTGGTGATTGACTCGGCCAGTCAAGGATTTTCCACTTTTGGCCATCAAAAACCCATTTGTTGCTCTAGCAGTATGTTTAGGGTCATTGTCTTGTTGCATGATTAAGTGCCGTCCAATGAGTTTGGAGGCATTTGGTTTTATCTGAGCAGATAAAATATTTCTGTAGACTTCAGAATTCATTGTTCTACTTCTGTCTGCAGTCACATCATCGATGAAGACAAGTGAGCCTGTTCCACTGGCAGCCATACAGGCCCAAGCCATAACACCCCCCTCCACCATGTTTCATGGATGAGGTGGTATGCTTTGGATCATGGGCATTTCTTTTTTTCTCCACACTTTTGTCTTTCCATCACTCTGGTACATGTTAATCTTTGTCTCATCTGTCTACAATACTTTTTTCCAGAACTCTTGGGGCTCTTTTAGGTGCTTTTTAGCAAACTGTAATCTTGCCTTTCTGTTCTTCAGGCTTATCAGTGGTTTGCATCTTGTAGTGTACCCTCTGTAGTCCTGCTGGTGTAGTCTTCTGCGTATGGTAGACTTTGACACATCTACACCTGCATCCAGGAGAGTGTTTTTGATCTGTTGGGCTGTTATCAGGGTTTTTTTCTTCACCATAGAGAGTATTCTCCGGTCATCCACTACAGTGGTCTTCCTCTGTCTACCGTGTCTTTTGACATAATTGAGTTCACCGGTTGTTTTTTTCTTGTTAATGATGAACAAAACTGTTGACTTGGGCATGGCCAGGGTTTTTGCAATGTTCCTGAATTATTGATTTTCATTTCTGAGCCTTATGATGGCCAACTTCATTTGCATCGACACTGCTGTCTTCCTCGTGTTGTCACACCCCAATAACAACCTCCAAAGGCAATAGCAAAGTCTAGAATCATTACTATTCATCAACAGCTCTCCTGCATTCACTAATGACACAAATGAATACACCTGCCTAACGACACACATCTGTGAAGCCAATTTAACAAATACTTGTAGTACCTTAAAATGGGGGGACCATGTACAAAAGGTGCTGTCATTTCTAAACGGTTCATCCGATATGTATGAAAATACCCTCAAATTAAAGCTGACAGTCTGCACTTCACGCTCATTGTCATTGTATCCTTTCAAACTCAAAGTGCTAGAGTACAGAACCAAAATAACAAAACAATGGTCACTGTCCAATGAATTATGGAGCTCACTGTATATGCCATTAAACATTGTACCTGGACCCTAGTGTAACGGTTGGCTGGACATCCTAGAGGGGGGCAGGAAGCTGCTCTAGTAAATATGTCATGAAACAGTGTGTGTTTGTGTTTGGGGGGAGAGCAGGACGGAAGAGTTGTTGGAGGGCTTGTGTGCTGAGTAGCCAATATCGTAGACCACATGCCTTGCTGATTTCAGTGGTGGTCAAAGGTAATGTGGTGGGGCTGTGGGGCAGGGAGACAGGGGAGCAGAGGGACCTGGCAGCAGGGAGACAGGGGAGCAGAGGGACAGGGGAGCAGGGAGACAGGGGAGCAGGGAGACAGGGGAGCAGAGGGACAGGGGAGCAGGAGGGCAGGGAGACAGGGGAGCAGAGGGACAGGGGAGCAGGGGAGCAGAGGGACAGGGGAGCAGAGGGACAGGGGAGCAGAGGGACAGGGGAGCAGAGGGACAGGGGAGCAGAGGGACAGGGGAGCAGAGGGACAGGGGAGCAGAGGGACAGGGGAGCAGTGAGAAAGGGGAGCAGAGGGACAGGGCAGCAGGGAGACAGGGCAGCAGAGGGACAGGGGAGCTGGGAGACAGGGGAGCTGGGAGACAGGGGAGCTGGGAGACAGGGGAGCTGGGAGACAGGGGAGCAGGGAGACAGGGGAGCAGGAGGACAGGGTAGCTGGGAGACGGGGGAGCAGGCTGACGGGGGAGTAGGCTGACGGGGGAGCTGGGAGACAGGGGAGCAGGGAGACAGGGAAGCAGGGAGAAAGGGGAGCTGGGAGAGTGGAGCTGGGAGACAGGGGAGTAGGGAGACGGGGTGTAGGAAGACAGGGGAGCAGAGAGAGAGGGGAGCAGAGGGACATGGAGCAGGGAGACAGGGAAGCAGAGAGACGGGAGCAGGGTGACAGGGGAGTAGGGAGACAGGGGAGTAGGGAGACAGGGGAGTAGGGAGACAGGGGAGTAGGGAGACAGGGGAGCTGGGAGACAGGGGAGCTGGGAGACAGGGGAGCTGGGAGACAGGGGAGCTGGGAGACGGGGGAGTAGGAAGACAGGGGAGCTGGGAGAAAGGGGAGCAGATGGACAGGGGAGCAGGGAGACAGGGGAGCAGCGAGATAGGGGAGCTGGGAGACAGGGGAGCTGGGAGACAGGGGAGCTGGGAGACAGGGGAGCTGGGAGACAGGGGAGCTGGGAGACAGGGGAGCTGGGAGACAGGGGAGCTGGGAGACAGGGGAGCTGGGAGACAGGGGAGCTGGGAGACGGGGGTTTAGGAAGACAGGGGAGCAGAGGGAGACAGGGAAGCGGGGAGACAGGGAAGCGGGGAGACGGGAGCAGAGGGACGGGAGCTGGGAGACGGGAGCAGGGAGACAGAGAGCAGAGAGACGGGAGTAGGAAGACGGGAGCTGGGAGACATGGGAGCAGGGAGACGGGAGCAGGGAGACAGGGGAGCTGGGAGACGGGAGCAGGGAGACAGGGTAGCTGGGAGACGGGAGCTGGGAGACAGGGGAGCTGGGAGACGGGAGCAGGGAGACAGGGTAGCTGGGAGACGGGAGCAGGGAGACAGGGGAGCTGGGAGACGGGAGCAGGGAGACAGGGGAGACGGGAGCAGGGAGACAGGGTAGCTGGGAGACGGGAGCAGGGAGACAGGGGGCTGGGATACGGGAGCAGGGAGACAGGGGAGACGGGAGTATGGAGACAGATAGCAGAGAGGCAGGTGAGCAGGAGGACGAGAGCAGAGGGACAGGGAGGCTGGGAGACGGGAGCGGGGAGACGGGGAGACAGGGGAGCAGGGAGACTGGAGACAGGGGGCTGGGAGACAGGGGGCTGGGAGACAGGGGAGCTGGGAGACAGGGGAGCAGGGAGACAGGGGAGCTGGGAGACAGGGGAGCTGGGAGACAGGGGAGCTGGGAGACAGGGGAGCTGGGAGACTGGAGTAGGGAGACAGGGGAGCAGGTGGGCTGTGGTATAGAGAACACATGCCTTGCTAAGGGTCCCCACAGTTTTATGTTGCTGATAGATCTCAATGGATCACAGCACAGGGAGCAGGGAGACAGGGGGCTGGGAGACAGGGAGCAGGGAGACAGGGGGCTGGGAGACAGGGGAGCTGGGAGACAGGGATCAGGGAGACAGGGGGCTGGGAGACGGGAGTAGGGAGACAGATAGCAGAGAGACAGGGGAGCAGGGAGACAGGGGGCTGGGAGACAGGGAGCAGGGAGACAGGGGAGCAGGAAGACAGGGGAGCTGGGAGACAGGGGAGCTGGGAGACAGGGGAGCTGGGAGACGGGAGCAGGGAGACAGGGTAGCTGGGAGACGGGAGCAGGGAGACAGGGGGCTGGGATACGGGAGCAGGGAGACAGGGGAGACGGGAGTATGGAGACAGATAGCAGAGAGGCAGGGGAGCAGGAAGACGAGAGCAGAGGGACAGGGAGGCTGGGAGACGGGAGCGGGGAGACAGGGGAGCAGGGAGACTGGAGACAGGGGGCTGGGAGACAGGGGAGCAGGGAGACAGGGGAGCAGGGAGACAGGGGAGCTGGGAGACAGGGGAGCTGGGAGACAGGGGAGCTGGGAGACGGGAGCAGGGAGAC